>NC_140182.1:99689735-99787235 GCF_963971535.1 Notolepis coatsorum | reverse complement strand
GAGCCGTACTGTATTGTACCCATTCTACATCTGGTAATAAAATTTTCAATCAATCATTCCAATAATACACAGTTGGATGTGTTAGTTGGTTGGATGCACTTCAAGCTGCTTCCACATGAGGCAACTTCTCTCAATCATTCCAATAATACACAGTTGGATGTGTTAGTTTGGTTGGATGCACTTCAAGCTGCTTCCACATGGAGGCAACTTGTCTTTTTTGTAGTTGTGGGAACTACTTTTTCTGGCGGATGGTTTTTTCAATAAATCTTCGATTAATGTGTGTTTATTGTATAGAAATAAGGTTGGATGAATCTGGCAGTTGTGTAAAAGCTTTACACCACTTGTAGTCGTGATTTGTGACCAATAAACCATGCCTAGGGGGGTCTAACGACCCTCGGCTGCGCCTCGGGCCTAACGACCACCCCTAGGCATGGTTTATTGGTCACAAACCACTCCTGCGCGTGATGTAATGCTTAAATATCGTGCAGCAACAAATGAAATAAGAGCAGTCACACGTCTCATAAAGGACAGACCAAAAACTCTGTGTGCATAGATTCCCAGTTAGGCTCCCTTCTGGTAACACTGGGGTTCCTGTGTGTGTGTGCCTGACACTGAAGGAACGAGCGAGGAACAACAACAGAGCTATTCTTAGAGGAGTGTGGGTGGAGCACAATACAACAGAGGGGATTTGAGGGCTGGTGATAAAGGGTGGGGGGCTTGTTACAGTCAAGAAACTCAACATCAAGAGGATTGTGTGGCGTTTTATACACTAGAACGAGAAAATCCACAGTGAAGTCTAGCACCTTTTATTATTCAATTATCATTACATTTGATTACATTATTATTAAATTGTTAAATATATATCCAATATTTCTACAGATTTTCATGATTCACAATATGTATTATGATATTTTTCACTTTGCTTTTCTATGGTTGTAACTGAGGGGTACAATTCCCTGACTGTATTGTTAGATATGATATTTAATACCACTACCTCATGTACTTTAACTTCTGGCCACCCAGTACAAGATATAAGTATGATGAACACTTTCCCACCTGATGAAACGAATCCACACAAATGTACCAAATCGAAGGTTTAATACAGCAAAAGGTGTATACAACGATCACTTAATTACATTTATGATTTGAAATATGAAATATGCACTTTTATGGCAAATGAGTATTCGTAGGTAAATCAACATTGAATGTCCAATCTCTGGTTACGCAGGGAGTAAGTATACAACCTGGAATATTTAGGAAACGATAGCGATGGTACTTAAATGATTATAGCTGGATACACTAAGGGGGGGGGGGGGGTGTCCCGCTGGTTGTAAGACAGTAGGAGGGGGGGGGGTAGAGAAGCCGCTGGCGGTATCCCATCTGGCCGACGGTGTCTTGGGAGAATCCAAAGTCTTGGACACGGTGCCCACAGAACCTCGGGCCGCAGACGAATACAGCTGGACCCTCTGTGGACGGTAGCTGCCGGTCCACAACGGAGAGACGTGAGGCGACCTCACTGGTGTCGAGCGCCGTCTCACCTGGAGTCTTCTCCGGGGGGTAGTTCCAACACTCCGCAGTGTTGGCCTTTATCCATGGAATAATCAAAGCACACAAAGCATAATCCAAGCCGTGGAAGGCTCGCCGTCGTCCGGGTAGAGTAATCCAATATACAGGTCCAGTCGCTCTTGGCCCGGAGCTCCTCGGATGCAATCACCACTAGGGGTCTGACCAGCCTGGTTAAGCGTCCAGATAACGTCAGGAACGATGGGGGTACTGATAACTTTAGAACTCTAACCGAACGATGCACCATACATAAATAGACTATTATTAGCTTAATAGAATACGTCCAACTCGACGGTATAGTGCCAAACTATGACTATTCAACTATTAATCTACACGATATCTCAATGCCTATTCTGGGGCCAAGTAGGCCTTACTACACCACACGTGCGTCGTGGGGAGGCTTTGCGTCTGTCACTCTGTTGGAGGGTAAAGAACTGGACTAAAAGAAAGTTCTACTTTACTTGCGCCATATATATATGTGCTATGAACAAATAGTACCATTCGTATTTCGCCCGACATATTCCTGCGCGGAACCGGGGCTTGCCACGACATGTTAGGCGGCACGATTGAACTTGGACCTAGGGGTATGGCAACCTGGCGCCAGGTTCTCGTCCAATGGTAGAATGAAACTATTATGGGCTGTTTAGTAGACTAAAGGGATATTCAATGCATATTGTACAAGGAATATACAGGGGATATCAAACGATATACAAATACAATTAAATATATATATATAAATAAATATACATATTCGGTTTAATCTGATCCTTCACAACAGCCCAACAGTCCCACCTAATTAGCTAAGCAGAGACAGATTAACCGCACTGTCTACCACTCAAGGTCCGCTGTAAGGGTCAGTCAACTCACAAAGTCATAGGGTCATGGTCATCATCGATAGTATCTGGGAGTCGGGGCAGTTCTATGAGCCTCGCCACGGGACGTGTGTAGGTGCGCCCTTGGACGAGTACTTCAGCTGCTCGGACCTTGCCATCGGCACCGGTGATCACTTTGCTTACGCGGCCAGCCGGCCACATAGCTCTGGGTAGTGACTGGTCAATAATCATGACGACTGTTCCTTCTGTCAAATTGTCTCTCTCTTTTACCCACTTCTGGCGGGTCTGTAGAGACGGTAGGTAGTGAAGTAGGAAGCTGCTCCAAAACTTGTCAGCTAGTACTTGGCTGTACCTCCACATTCTTCGGCCGTTCGCTTCTTCAGGCCTGTACATTGTCTGGGGTAGCGCGGGGTCCAGCCGCCCCATTAGGAGTGTGTTGGGGGTGACTGGGTCGACATCTGCTACATCACTGGAGACGTAACCGAGGGGCTTTGAGTTCAATACTCCCTCGATCTCCGTGAGGACTGTCATTAGGACTTCCTCCGCCACAGTCTGGGCTCCGAGTACGGCGTACAGGGCTGTCTTTATAGAACGTACTTCTCGTTCCCAGGTTCCACCGAAGTGGGGTGCGTTCGGGGGATTAAACTGGAAGTCAATCTGGGCTGGAGCGAGGTGGGTCTTAAGTTCTGGGCCCATAGCTTGGAAGCTCTCTCTCAGCTCTCTTTCTCCACCTTTGAAGTTGGTCCCGTGATCAGACAACAATGTAGACGGTTTTCCTTTCCGTGATGCGAATCTCCGGAAGGCCATAAGGAATGAGTCTGTGCTCATGGTCGGAAGGAGCTTGATATGTATCGCTCTGGTGGTCATGCATTTGAATACAATACCCCACCGCTTCTCGGTGCCTCTTCCTCTCTTTATATACAACGGGCCAAAGCAGTCCATGCCTGTGGAGTGGAATGGCTTGTCGCCGATTCGGAGGCGACAGGGGGGTAGGTCAGCCATCCGTGGTATGCTGGGCTGCGCGCGCCACTTACGGCAGTCTAGACAGGTTCGCTGAAAGCGCCGTACTGCTTCTCTCCCTTGCAATATCCAATAACGACGTCTGATCTCCGCGAAGACTCTCTCTGCTCCTGCGTGGTGTACATCCTCGTCGTATTTCTTTATGATCAGCTCTGTGACCTTGTGTCGGCTGTTCAAGACGATCGGGTACTTAATGTCATGTGGTAGATCGGGGGCTCTCCGCAGGCGACCACCCACTCTGATGAGATTATGGGCGTCACTCTCTGGTGCCAGGTGAATCAGTCTGCTGTCTGATGGGACGGGGTTTCCTCCCTGTAGACAGTCTAGCTCATCGGGGAACGAGTCTCTCTGGGCTCGTTGTAGTAGAAGAAGTTCTGCTTCTTCGTAGTCAGCTGCTGACATGTCAGTGGTGGACTGAATCTCTGGGTGGTGCCGCAGGAATGTTCTTTGCTGCGCACTCTCTAGGGTAATGCAGTCATCTATGTTGGGGTCTGTGGAGGCGACAGTGCTCAGTCCACAGAACATAGGTTTCTTGTTCTCAGCCTCCTCGTTACTTGCTTCCCTCGGGGTGGGCGTAGGCCAATCTCCTTCCGGGAGCTTGAGGAATGCTGGTCCGTCACTGTAGATGTTGCGACGGGTTAGGTCATCCAGAGACATTCCCCGGGTGATGACGTCAGCTGGGTTGTGTTTGGTGTCCACATACCGCCAGCTTGCTTCTTCTGTTAATTCTTGAATCTCGGTGACTCTGACTCCCACGAAGACCTTGTATCTGCATGAATCAGACTTGATCCATGTGAGTACTGTCGTGGAATCTGACCACAAGATTGTTCTATGCACCGGAATGGTGAGTTCACGTTGGATTAACGTGGCTAGATGCGCTCCTGCGAGGGCTGCGCAGAGCTCTAGACGTGGGATAGATTGTTGCTTACGTGGGGCTATTCTTGAGCGGGCCAGGATGAAAGCAGTGTGTATCTTTCCTCCCATCTCTTGGGCACGCAAGTAGGCCACCGATCCGTAGGCTACTTCGGAGGCGTCGCTGAAGACGTGTAGCTCAATCTGGCATGTCTCTGGCCTCACTGTGGATGGGAAGTAGCTGCGGCGTATATTGACACCTGGGAGTGAGCGGAGTTCCGTCTCCCACTCTCTCCATGTTGAGGCAAGGTGTGCGGGTATTGGGTCGTCCCAGCCCTGGTCCTTGTCCCATAGTGCTCGTACAATCATCTTTGCCCTGGTGGTGTAAGGTAGAATACATCCCAACGGGTCATATTGTCTGGCGAGTGTTCTGTACACACTCCGTCTGGTGGTCGGTATCGCCGCCGACCTTCCTTGCTCTGGAGCCGAGGGTTTGTGTCTATAGTGGAGCGAGTCTGTTTTGAAGCGCCAGACTAGTCCTAGTGTCATTTCTTGGGCTTCTCCTGGGATTGTCGCCATCCAGGTCTCGCTGCTGGCAGCCTTGTCCGCGGAGGAGAGGCTGCGCAATACGTGCGGGTCACTGCTGGCCCACTGCCTGAGATCAAAGCCGCCTTTGATCAGGGAGGCGCGTAACTTGATTAGGAGAGCCTCGGCTTCTTCTTGAGTCGAGACGCTTTGTAAACAGTTGTCCACGTAGAAACTGTTCTTCACACTGTGTTGGACCTCTTCATCTGCTGCTGGGTCCTCTTGGTCTCTCTGTGGGCTGGTACCGGCAGGGCACCATAGCCAGCTGGTCCAGGTGCTATTCCTCGGGGCTGGTCGTGCGTCGTGCTCACCCGTGAATAGAGTCGGGGGTCTGTGGCGCAGCGCCGCGGGGGTATAGCCTGGGTTGTACTGGACCTCCTGGTCCGGTGGAGTACTGTGCTGTCGTCGGGCTTGGTTCTCCTCCTCTCCCTCTTCTTCCTCTATCAGATCTTCCAGATCCTGTAATCGTTTATCTTGCTTCTCCGCAGTGTATGCCGCTCCTTCCTTGTAGCTGGGTCTCGCTTGGACCGGTCTGGGAAGGGGGTCTGCGGGGGGTATAGGCTTTGTCTGTTGGTCAAGTTCAGGGTCGCTTGCTCGTTTAGGAGGCGCTGCTCTTGACTGTTGTCTCGACGAGTTCCTTGAACCCCTGGTGGAGGGAGAGGGTGTTGCCCTGGGGATCATCAGCCGCTTCCTTAGCTGCGCCATTAACTTGTCGCGCTCGGCTTGTAGTGTGTCGCGCTCGGCTTGGCGCTGGATGAGATCGATGTTGCGCTCTGCTTCTCTTTGGGCATAGTCAGCGGCGCGCTGGGCTTCGGCGGCGGCGCGCTCTGCTTCTCTTTGGGCATAGTCAGCGACGCGCTGGGCTCCGGCGGCGGTGCGCTCTGCTGCGGCGGCGGCGCGCTCTGCTGCGGCCCGGTCTCTTACCATATTAATTTCCGTCTGAAGGCGTCTCATCTCCCGGCGTCTCATCTGTATGCGCTCTTCTTCGCTCCGTCGCTGCGCTTGGAGGCGTTCTCTTTCAATAGTAAAATGTTCGTGCTCGCTAAGCGCCTGTGCTTGGAGACGGTCGCGTTCACCCTGAAGTCGATCGCGTTCGGTAGAGGCTGTCAGGCGGACGAGGAACGCCTGTTGTAGCATCCTCGCCGCTTCTCTGGGGGAAGGCGGTTGTGGAGGTGAGCCGCTCCTGCGTGAGCCGCTCCTGGGGGTACTCGTTGGGGAGTCCTGGAGCTCTAGTTCCTCGGCGCTCTCCTCCTCTTCTTCCGTGCAGAGTTCTCTCTCTGTAGGGTTGTCTTCCTCCCGGGGCTGGTCGGGGACTACTTCTTGGGTAGTGGCGGGGGGTAAAGGCATGTCAATTCCCTCCTGGTCCCCACCGTGAGCTTGGTCAGTTACATTAGGACCTACTAGGGCCTCTGTGGTCGGGGAAACCTGCTCGTTAAGGTCAGACATAATTTTACTTTCTACTTCTACCGCGTTTACCGTTTGTCGAAGGCTAGGTAGTTGACTGACAGTGTAAGCCTCTAAGTACTGAGGTGTCTGTCGTCTGTGCCGCGGGCGTTCTAGGTTAGGAGGATCGTTTCGTGGAGTGTTCATCATAGGCCATTTCGATATTAATAACACTATATTAATATTACACTAGTTACCCTCCGGCTCGAAGGACCAATTGTAACTGAGGGGTACAATTCCCTGACTGTATTGTTAGATATGATATTTAATACCACTACCTCATGTACTTTAACTTCTGGCCACCCAGTACAAGATATAAGTATGATGAACACTTTCCCACCTGATGAAACGAATCCACACAAATGTACCAAATCGAAGGTTTAATACAGCAAAAGGTGTATACAACGATCACTTAATTACATTTATGATTTGAAATATGAAATATGCACTTTTATGGCAAATGAGTATTCGTAGGTAAATCAACATTGAATGTCCAATCTCTGGTTACGCAGGGAGTAAGTATACAACCTGGAATATTTAGGAAACGATAGCGATGGTACTTAAATGATTATAGCTGGATACACTAAGGGGGGGGGGGGGTGTCCCGCTGGTTGTAAGACAGTAGGAGGGGGGGGTTAGAGAAGCCGCTGGCGGTATCCCATCTGGCCGACGGTGTCTTGGGAGAATCCAAAGTCTTGGACACGGTGCCCACAGAACCTCGGGCCGCAGACGAATACAGCTGGACCCTCTGTGGACGGTAGCTGCCGGTCCACAACGGAGAGACGTGAGGCGACCTCACTGGTGTCGAGCGCCGTCTCACCTGGAGTCTTCTCCGGGGGGTAGTTCCAACACTCCGCAGTGTTGGCCTTTATCCATGGAATAATCAAAGCACACAAAGCATAATCCAAGCCGTGGAAGGCTCGCCGTCGTCCGGGTAGAGTAATACAATATACAGGTCCAGTCGCTCTTGGCCCGGAGCTCCTCGGATGCAATCACCACTAGGGGTCTGACCAGCCTGGTTAAGCATCCAGATAACGTCAGGAACGATGGGGGTACTGATAACTTTAGAACTCTAACCGAACGATGCACCATACATAAATAGACTATTATTAGCTTAATAGAATACGTCCAACTCGACGGTATAGTGCCAAACTATGACTATTCAACTATTAATCTACACGATATCTCAATGCCTATTCTGGGGCCAAGTAGGCCTTACTACACCACACGTGCGTCGTGGGGAGGCTTTGCGTCTGTCACTCTGTTGGAGGGTAAAGAACTGGACTAAAAGAAAGTTCTACTTTACTTGCGCCATATATATATGCGCTATGAACAAATAGTACCATTCGTATTTCGCCCGACATATTCCTGCGCGGAACCGGGGCTTGCCACGACATGTTAGGCGGCACGATTGAACTTGGACCTAGGGGTATGGCAACCTGGCGCCAGGTTCTCGTCCAATGGTAGAATGAAACTATTATGGGCTGTTTAGTAGACTAAAGGGATATTCAATGCATATTGTACAAGGAATATATAGGGGATATCAAACGATATACAAATACAATTAAATATATATATATAAATAAATATACATATTCGGTTTAATCTGATCCTTCACAACAATGGTTATTTTGCAAGTTACTGAACAGTACAACAACTGGTAACAACATATGTAGTGTCTCCAGCCTTTGAAGTATAAAAAAAGATCTAAAGACATTTGAGCTTATTAAACACGAGCGGTTATGGGGAAAGTCATGAATTCAAATTCAGCGTTAATAGTACAGTATAACACAATCTATAGTAGTATAGTATATAATGACAACATTTTGACCGGTGGTGGTTAAATGTCATATCACCCAACAATTAGCTTTTATTCTCGCATAATAAGTAAGACTGTTAGTCTAGTAGGAAGAGGGAGGTATCATGCACCCCCCGGAAATATACTTCTAACCAGACGTTCTAGATTGGAAAAAAGGTGAAAGAAGTCAGAGTGTCCCATGTATAATTTATATGCAAATTAAGGACGCGGTTATCAAAAAATCTGTTTAATATATCTCAGCCAATATTGCAGATAACTGAACAAATGAGGTGTCTAGACCCATGTTTCGAGGGTCAAAGAACACAATAACACTATCCCTAGAGTGATCACATGTTTCTATGTAAGTAGCCTATGCAAATCTGTGCCGTCAATACAAAAATAATCACATTCTTACCAATTAGTTGAGTAGGAAAGCGGATATTATCATGCACCCCCTGGAAATATATTGTTAACCAGTGTTTCTAGATTGGAAAGAATCTGTAGAAAATGATAGGCTATGTTAAAAATCTGTCAGTGTCCCATGTATCATTTATATGCAAATTAATGATGCCATCATCAAAAAGTAGGTTGTCTAGACCCATATTTTGAGGGTAAAAAATCATAATAAAACTATTCTCAAAATGCCCACCTGTTTGTGGCGAGCTAGTATGCAAATTAGTGGTATGTATGTAATAAGGTAAATACGTTCTCTGTTCAGCATCTTTGCCAATGACAACTCTATTTCCCTGGGTAAATTCAATCACCAAACAAACAAGGTAAGAAGTTACCTCAGCTACACACAAATGTGGATGTCAGTTTTTGCATGGAACCAGTAACCAGTAAGTGTGTGGTGGGGGTGCATGTGCGTGCATGCAGATTGATGTACCCTCTTGCTGTGAGTGCATGTATGTACACAGTATATGTTCTTGTGTGCATGCTCTCCAACCAACCATACCTCTCTTCCTGCTCTCCAACCAACCAACCTACCTCTCTTCCTGCTCTCCAACCAACCAACCTACCTCTCTAGCTAGCTCTCTAACCAACCAACCAACCTACCTCTCTTCCTGCTCTCCAACCAACCAACCTACCTCTCTTCCTGCTCTCCAACCAACCAACCTACCTCTCTTCCTGCTCTCCAACCAACCAACCTACCTCTCTAGCTAGCTCTCTAACCAACCAACCAACCTACCTCTCTTCCTGCTCTCCAACCAACCAACCTACCTCTCTTCCTGCAATCTTTTGATAATCACGTCCTTAATTTGCATATAAATGATACATGGGACACTCTCACAACTTGTTAATATAGCCTATCATTTTTTTCACCTTTTTTCCAATCTAGAAAGTCTGGTTAGAAGTATATTTCCGGGGGGTGCATGATACCCCCCTCTTCCTACTAGACTATGTAGACTACAGCTCCCTGTCAATAGGACCCTTCTAAAACAGAAGTCCCAAGCACTTGTATCTAGTATCAACTTGCCTCTAATCAGTATATTTTCAAATACAGAAGCTGTGTCACATGACATTACATGAACAATCAATGCACCTGTGTCGAATTAACAAGTAACTACACTCCACAGCAAAGACGAGCAACAATAACAGTGATCACATTGATGTTTAATTACAATCTGCCATCCGTGGGTAAATTCATAATTTTACACATATAACTGTTACAGTCTGTTAGGATGTGGGGGTGTATAGAACCCAAATGCAGGACAGAACTTGAAGAGAGCAGGCAGGAGACAGTGGGGTGTGATACAAAGGAGTTTACTTGGGAAACCACAATGGGGACAGGATACAGAGGATTCACAGGACAGGATACAGGGGATAACTTCACGAATGACAGGATACACGGATTACAGAGAACAGACTACTCACGAGCGACCAGAATATAGAACCAGGGTAACAGAGTAATGAATCCACAAAGGAGGGCAGGGGAGGCACAACATATATACACAGACTGATTGGAACGAGGGGTCGTTGGAACGAGAGACACCTGGGAAGGAAACATAGACAGACTACAGTGACACAATAAGGCCATGTCCTCACGTACATGGATCTTTTGCCAAACGGATATTCTCAGGCTCTGTTTAAAATAAAATCCCTGTCCACACCACAGTGTTTAAAAAAAAATCCCCATCCAGACACAAACACATAAACGCATATGAATTGCTCCAACAAGCATGCGGGCCAGTAGGTGGCGATAAGCAATATCCCTAATACCATGGTGGTACGAGCGGTCAGGGCGACTGAGAAATGATTGGTTCACCCAGCCCACTTCACCACTCCTAGCATTTCCATTGGCTATATTGACATACAGTAGATAATAAATAGATAGATATAGCGGTGGATTAGATGCAGTCCAGAGGAAACAACCAATCTAGATATGTCACGATTTAATGCTTTACTTCTGCGCACTGGGCGACGGAGAGATACAATGTCAATGTATTCAACGGATTCTGAAACTAAATATGGCGAGTCCTTATCACAAACTATATATACTAATTACAACAAGACATTCATTAATTGCATTGTACTGTTCCGTCGCATATATAAGTAAGGATAGTTTGAATGACATTTCAGCACCAGGCGCTGTCCATCTTATTGCCTCTGTGCGCTTCAAGGCTACGGGCGCCTATTGTATTGCCATGGATGGAACAACAGTCTGAGCATGCGTAGTGAGCTGTGGCGTCATCGTTTATCTAGACTATGCGTTTACAGTGGCTGCACGGATCCACTGAACGGATATTTTGGAAAATCTTCACTTTAAAATGCGTTTAAGAAAGTCTCCGTTTATGACTCTGAAAACACCCTTTACGTGTGGATGAGAGGCCCAATCGTGGAATAAAATGTGCGTTTGGCAAAAGATCCATATACGTGAGGACATGGCCTAAAACAAGACAGGACTGATAACAAATACACACACACACTGGAGACATAACACTAGACCAGACAAGGGAAAACAGCAGGTAGTAGGTACAACATGACGGGGAGTACACTAAGGGTTGATGACAGACTGACAAGACACAAATGAAGGGCAAGCAGAGACAGTAGGTCTGGGATAACAAGCAGAGACAGTGCGGGCAGTTGTCCAGTAGGTGGGAGTATAGGACCACGAATGAGTGTAGGCAGAGAGGAGAGTTCAGGTGGATTGTAACACAATCAGACTTAAATATATTGCATCTACTGTACGCAGGGTTCCCACAGACATTGCCAAATGAAATTCAAGGACTTAAGTACTTTTCTAAGCACAATTTTCCATTTAAAATGGCATTTAAAAGGATACAATTCACTTTTAAATGCTGTTTTTTATTGAAAAGAAAATCGGATCCAATATGTATGGCTTAAAACCAATTTCCGACAATTAGTTACACTTTAGATAAAAAAAATTCTATTTCTTGATTCAGAACTATTTTATCATGGATGAACAAAACTTTCAATGCGAATGGTTGATTTGAATTTCAAGGACCTTTTTTTTTTATCAATTTTTTTTTATTATTACTTACATGAAACAAGACAACACATTAATCACAATCACAATACACAGAACTTCACAGGAAAATAACAAAAACAATAATAATACAGAATATAACAATTTATAAATTATAAAGACAAAAAGAAAAGAAAACAGAGTTCAACCTTTTTAATTTTTAAATTCAAAATTCCAGGGGTACTATCTAATAGATGACCAAATAGCGAAGAACTAGCTAAATAGCTGCCCCCCAATAAAATCCCTAGTTAAATTCAAGACATTACAAAAGACAAGACAGACAAGACATTTCCTCCTCCCCCTCCCACGAGACCGCCGGACTCCCCCGAACAAGCACCCCAACCCCGCTCAGCCGCACACGGCGGTCCTGACCTTCTCAGCTGCTGCGAACCATAGGTCAATCCCAGCCTGCCCCACCCCAATCACCCGCGCCGTGGATATCTCAAGATAAATCACATCCAACAGTGTTAGGGACCAGTTAATCACTGTGAGCTTCTCAGGCTCCTTCCATCTCATTGCTATTAGCTTCTTCGCTGCTGTGACGCCCGCTAGGACAACCCTTTTCAGTTGTACGGACGCGGGTAGTGTTGTTATATCGTTCAGGAGTAGCGTAACAGCTGTGAATGGGATAGTTAAGCCACACAGATCTGAAAGTTTGTCCGCTATTGACCTCCAGAGCGGGCCACTGGTGGGCAATCCCAATACATATGCATATAAGTGCCAGTGGCCTTTTGAGAGCACAAAGTGCACCGAGAGTCGGTTATCAGTCCCATAGCAAATAGCTTCCTAGGTGTAAGATAGGTCCTATGAATATAATTAAAATTAATTTGCTGGTGATTGGGGTTGCGGGAAGACAATGCCACATTTGCCCAAACATCATCCCAGTTAAACTCGGGGTCCAACTCCGGGATATCCACACACCAGATTGTATCCAATGATACATTTTTATACGTGGACTGAATTAAGAGCGTATAAAAGTCTGAGACAAAGGACTTTTTAAACACCTTGTTAAAAAATTTGCTGTTTTCAAGGAATTCCAGGCCTTGATTTTTTTTTTACAAAAAAAAAACCTGTGTACTGTACGTTGCACAGCATCTTCAATCTCTGGACCTAAAGATTTCCCTACGGATTCATCCCAGAGGACCTCAACTGATCAGGGACTGGTTATACACAGGAGGGTAATGGCTAGGTTTTCATTGGCCATAGTGTACTTACTGCATTGCCCTGCATAAACACCCACTAGCTGTGGGGCTTACGCTGTCATGTGCTGTAATATTCAGACACAACAAGCATTCATGTTAAATCACTTGCCAGCATACAGTTTATCTATTTGTGGGGACTGCCTCCCCCCCTTCATTGGACTATGCCATAGCTAGCAGACTCGTCTTCATCATCATCATCATAACAATAGGCCTATCAATCATCCTCCTTATTGATCGTCGACACTACACAGAGGATTACAATATAAATCACTTGCCTACCTTTCAGTTCATTTGTCTGAAATAGCCCACAAAACAGCTTTGTAAAAACGGACATAATCCAAAGGTCTTGACCAATGATCTATATTTGGCAGTCCTGCTGTATGTCCTTGATAATCCATGACCTCTCACCAGTCCTGCTGTATGTCCTTGATAATCCATGACCTCTCACCAGTCCTGCTGTATGTCCTTGATAATCCATGACCTCTCACCAGTCCTGCTGTATGTCCTTGATAATCCATGACCTCTCACCAGTCCTGCTGCATGTCCTTGATAATCCATGACCTCTCACCAGTCCTGCTGTATGTCCTTGATAATCCATGACCTCTCACCAGTCCTGCTGTATGTCCTTGATAATCCATGACCTCTCACCAGTCCTGCTGTATGTCCTTGATAATCCATGACCTCTCACCAGTCCTGCTGTATGTCCTTGATAATCCATGACCTCTCACCAGTCCTGCTGTATGTCCTTGATCATCCATGACCTCTCACCAGTCCTGCTGTATGTCCTTGATCATCCATGACCTCTCACCAGTCCTGCTGTATGTCCTTGATAATCCATGACCTCTCACCAGTCCTGCTGTATGTCCTTGATCATCCATGACCTCTCACCAGTCCTGCTGTATGTCCTTGATCATCCATGACCTCTCACCAGTCCTGCTGTATGTCCTTGATAATCCATGACCTCTCACCAGTCCTGCTGTATGTCCTTGATAATCCATGACCTCTCACCAGTCCTGCTGTATGTCCTTGATAATCCATGACCTCTCACCAGTCCTGCTGTATGTCCTTGATAATCCATGACCTCTCACCAGTCCTGCTGTATGTCCTTGATAATCCATGACCTCTCACCAGTCCTGCTGTATGTCCTTGATAATCCATGACCTCTCACCAGTCCTGCTGTATGTCCTTGATAATCCATGACCTCTCACCAGTCCTGCTGTATGTCCTTGATAATCCATGACCTCTCACCAGTCCTGCTGTATGTCCTTGATAATCCATGACCTCTCACCAGTCCTGCTGTATGTCCTTGATAATCCATGACCTCTCACCAGTCCTGCTGTATGTCCTTGATAATCCATGACCTCTCACCAGTCCTGCTGTATGTCCTTGATAATCCATGACCTCTCACCAGTCCAAGGCGACCCTGGACGCCGTGGAGCGTGAAAGTGGAAGGAGGATTCTATGGACGGTACGTTAACGTTACCGTGAAAGGTTTGTTGCGTTGGGATACAGCCCGCTTTTCGGACATGCACTTGGGACAATGTGCTGATAATCTTGTATGGGCATTGCCTGGAGTTGCCTTTTCAGACATGGCATAGTCCAAGGAGGCTGCGCAGCATCCGGACAAGAACCACCAGGCTGAAGAATAGCTTCTTCCCGGATGCTGTGAGACGACTGAACAGTTCATCGCAGCTCATCACTGCCATGCCTCTGCACACTGTAGCACCTTATGGCACCTATCTCTTTAAATCTTTTAATCAGTGAATCTATTGGTCTTATTGAATTAAATCAGTTTACTGAATTAGGTTTCTTATTTTGGATTAATTTGCTACTGAATCAATTCACTGTTTTTATTGACCGTTTTTTATTGAATGATTCGTTTCTACTGGATTTTTATTAAATCTGTTTGTATGTCTGTCATGAGCATCAGTATTTTATTTATTTATTTGTTTAGTGTATATCTAGCATCAAATGGCTGTAACTGAGACCTGAGTGCTGTATCTCGTGCTTCCATGTCAATGGGAAAATTACAATAAACGTAACTTTTACTTTGATGTACAGTAGCACACAGTATGCAATATTTATATTTAGCATTTTAGCATTTAGCATTTTTTGATTATATATTAGATTATATTTAGACTATTGGATTATTAGATTATATATTGCATATATTTAGCATTTCGTTTTTTTAGATTATATATTAGATTAGATTTAGATTATTAGATTATATATTGTAACTATTTATTGTAGGCAAATATAAATGAGAGGGCATACATACCCTCATCTCGCACTTTGTTGCACATAATGCGAATGTCCAGAGTTAATTATATTGTATATTGTTTACACTGCCTTTTTATTCCATTTACTGTACATTTTTACTTCTCCATTGTACTATAATTCTGTGACCTGTACCTGTATGTTTTCTACTACCTGTATCTCCCCTCCCCCCTCCCCCATGCTGCTATGATACCGAATTTCCCCAAGGGGATCAATAAAGGAATATCTTATTTAATCAATTCTCCGTGTCAGACGCGTTCGGACATATGGAAATACTGCGCTTGGTTTAGGTGAGGTGTGGCACCTAGGTAGAGCTTGGTTTAGGTGAGGTGCGGCACCTAGGTAGAGCTTGGTTTAGGCGAGGTGTGGCACCTAGGTAGAGCTTGGTTTAGGTGAGGTGTGGCACCTAGGTAGAGCTTGGTTTAGGTGAGGTGTGGCACCTAGGTAGAGCTTGGTTTAGGTGAGGTGTGGCACCTAGGTAGAGCTTGGTTTAGGTGAGGTGTGGCACCTAGGTAGAGCTTGGTTTAGGTGAGGTGCGGCACCTAGGTAGAGCTTGGTTTAGGTGAGGTGTGGCACCTAGGTAGAGCTTGGTTTAGGTGAGGTGTGGCACCTAGGTAGAGCTTGGTTTAGGTGAGGTGTGGCACCTAGGTAGAGCTTGGTTTAGGTGAGGTGTGGCACCTAGGTAGAGCTTGGTTTAGGTGAGGTGTGGCACCTAGGTAGAGCTTGGTTTAGGTGAGGTGTGGCACCTAGGTAGAGCTTGGTTTAGGTGAGGTGTGGCACCTAGGTAGAGCTTGGTTTAGGTGAGGTGTGGCACCTAGGTAGAGCTTGGTTTAGGTGAGGTGTGGCACCTAGGTAGAGCTTGGTTTAGGTGAGGTGTGGCACCTAGGTAGAGCTTGGTTTAGGTGAGGTGTGGCACCTAGGTAGAACGAGGGCATGATGCAGAAAGCTTCGGTTTGTGTTTGTGCATTTCCAAATTGTGCAAACATGTCACCCACTTTGCATAGCATTCATAGACTATTGATACAGACATGCCGTTCCATGAGCAAAGAGAGCTGCGGACAGAGTGGAGGTAATGTAACTATTACAAATGATAACTGACTGTTTTGACTGACAATACCCATTAAACATCGGGTATATTGCTGTGCATTGTTACTGCTGCAGCCATGCTCTTTAAGATGTGTTCTAAAAATAGATTTTCCTAAACAATTACTCAAGCACTATGAGTAATTCACGCAAGTACTCGGTCTGGGAAAACATTACTCGTGCCCATCCCTAATTGACGCACTGTTATAGTGACAGCTAATGGCATCTCAGTGACTTGACATAACTTATCAAGCGGCAGACAGACCCCAACTGCTTGTGTTGACAGTTTATTGCCGCAATAAGAAGGAAATCACACTGGAAGGCACCCGGTATATCATCCTAATCAAATCTCTGAATAGTGCATTTTTCTCTCTCCCCCTTTCTAATCTTATCCGAGGAATGATTTCTGCTGTATTCATGAGACAGTGGGAGAGGTGTGACATTAATTGTTGTTTACATGTGGCTATTTCTTCTACTGTGCGTGGGAATCTCATTTCTCTTTTTTTCTGTCGCTGATCGTTGGCACCTCAAGGCAGCACATCAATCAGTGCACAGGCTTTGTGGTCACATGCAAAGCGCAAAAATGATTTTCTCAAAACTCACAAAGGCCAGTGTTGTGATCGCTGTGTGTGTGTGTGTGTGTGTGTGTGTGTGTGTGTCCGAGCCACCAGAGTTAGTATTGATTCCTGAAGAAAAGGCAGAGCTATTAGCACATTTATTTTAATCTACTTCCTCCCATGTGGGCTGCTCAGGGCCACTGTGGCACCAGTCACCCACATGCATGGATCTAATGAGAGCCTACTGATCTGATTACAGTGGGAGTCCAGTGAAATTGCTCCTGCAACATTGCACATTCCATGCTGGTTGTGTCTGTCTGTCTGTCTGTCTGTCTGTCTGTCTGTCTGTCTGTCTGTCTGTCTGTCTGTCTGTCTGTCTGTCTGTCTGTGAGTGAGTGTGTGTGAGTGTCTGTCTGTCTGTCTGTCTGTCTGTCTGTCTGTCTGTCTGTCTGTCTGTCTGTGTCTGTCTGTCTGTCTGTCTGTCTGTCTGTCTGTCTGTCTGTCTGTCTGTCTGTCTGTCTGTCTGTCTGTCTGTCTGTCTGTCTGTCTGTGAGTGAGTGTGTGTGAGTGTCTGTCTGTCTGTCTGTCTGTCTGTCTGTCTGTCTGTCTGTCTGTCTGTATGTGTCTGTCTGTCTGTCTGTCTGTCTGTCTGTCTGTCTGTCTGTCTGTCTGTCTGTCTGTCTGTCTGTCTGTCTGTCTGTCTGTCTGTCTGTCTGTGTGTGTGTGTGTGTGTGTGTGTGTGTGTGTGTGTGTGTGTGTGTGTGTGTGTGTGCGTGCGCGCACGTGCGTGCGTGTGTGTGTGTGTTTGGTGTATTATGTTATGGGATGCACATTCCCTGTCAGGTGGTCAGTACATGTGAGATTTGTGAGGCCAATAAACTGTTATTCACTAGTTCAGCACCAATGACAACACAAGACTTGAATGACGTACAAGGTATTTATTTATTTATGAGAATGACGCGTGGATAGATGGCAGAGGGCATCCTGTACTGGTGATCAGAATGGATGCACGGCGCCCAGCTATGTGGCACATGGGTAGGGGAGTGAGCGCATTGGCCGGCCACCTCTGATCGACACCAGAGTGGCCAGAAAATACAGCCTGATGATACAGAAGTCTCCGTCGGTGACTGACACATGCCTTCTCTATTTAAACGACCACATCAAACAAGAGGTGGACGCGGGCAAATACTGCGGCATGGTCATGCTGGACCTACAAAAGGCCTTCGACACTGTCAATCACACCATTCTGATTGACAAGCTAAAAGCAATTGGTTTTGATAGTCTATCAGTGAGCTGGATGCAATCCTACCTGGAGGGGAGAGAGCAGATGGTGGAGGTAAACGGTACCCTATCCCCCCCCCCTCACAGTAAGCTGTGGTGTTCCACAAGGAAGCATACTAGGTCCGCTACTGTTCCTAATTTATGCAAATGTATGTACCAAAGCACCTCAAAGGCGCTAAAAAAAAATTACAAACATCTCAAAACAAACTGGTCAGACTACTGCTTGACCTTACTCCTAGAACCCACCTCACCCCTGCCCACTTTGACAACCTAGGATGGCTTAGAGTAGACGACAGAGTACAGCAACTTGCAATGGGCCTGGTCTACAAGATACACTACACGACCAAGGTACCCATGTACATGTCAAAATACTTCCCAAAGGTCAGTGAATACCACGATCACAACACCAGAGGGAGCTCCACAAATCATGTTAAACCCAGATTTGGCTCAAACAAGGGACTAAACACGTTTCGCAATTATGCCACATCAATGTGGAACGCCCTACCCAAAGCTGTAAAGGAATGTGAATCACTACCCACTTTCAAAAACACTCTCAAAAAACACCTACGGGAGACTGCAATTCGAAACTGGCCCCTGTCCTAACACAACCCCCTCCAATGTACAGTAAATTACCAAGTATGGTCTTGTCAATATTCCAATGTACAGTTTTGTTTGTATAGTTGCATAGTTGTACAGTGTCCCCCACCCCTCCTACCCAACCCCCCCCCCCACTCCAAATCTGTCAAAGCTTACCAAAAGCAAGAGCAGTGAACTCCAAGCCCACGTGACTGAACTCAAACTGGAAAGAAACAGACTAAGAAATGACGTAAACTCCATGATCAAAACAGCAAAAAAAAATTCACCAATGACAAAACTGAGGAAAACAAAAACAAACCATGTGAACTTTGGAAATTACTCAATAATCAACTAGGCTGACTTCCGGTATGAGAGCGGAAGGGTAGCGGAAGGGTGACCGGTGAGGCTCCTGGTCAAAAGAGTGAAAAACGGAGAAATAAAGACCCGAAAAGTGACGAAAAGTGATTAAAAATGAAGATGCAAACGAGAAGGAAGGAGGAGAAAACAATTAAAAAAAGAGAAATAGAGAACTCAAGAGGAGAGTTCGATGGAGCAGAACCCCCGAGGCGAGACCGAGAAGGGGCAGGCGGAGGAAGGGGGAGTCTCGGCTGAGACGGACAAGGGAATGCCAGGATGGGCCGTGCTCATGCAGGCCGGGATATTGGCGACCATAAAATTGAACTCGGACACGATGCAGGCGACCATAAAACTGAACTCGGACACGATAAGAAATTATATTGGGAAGTTACGGGAGGAATTGAGGAAGGAACAGGAGGACTTCAGAGGTGAAATGAATATAGAACTCAAAAGGGTGGATGAGAAGATGGCGGAACAGGACCAGGGGCGGAGCTAGGGGGTGGCTACCTGAGCTCAAGCCCCGGATGTATTCTGAAAAGCCCCGAATCTATTTAAAAATAAATAAATAAAAAAAAATTAAAATACAAAAAAATGTTTTTTTTTTTTTTTTTTTTTTTACAATTCATCATTGTTACATGAAAATATGTTTGCACCAGATTTAGCAGAAGCTAATTTCCATCTGTGGTCTATCCAGCTGCTAACTGTATTTGAGTGAGTTAAGTCTTGGTGTTATGGTAGACTCAGACCTAAGCTTTAAATCACAACCAACAAGTTGACAAAAACTTAATTCTTCCACCTTAGAAACATAGCTAAAGTACGGCCATTTATAAATCAAAAGGACGCTGAAAACCAGATCCATGCCTTTATCTCAAGCCAACTCGACTACTGTAATGCACTCCTTACCGGCCTCCCGAAAAAATACGATGATAACTATTTTATTGCAATGCACTATTGCATTATTTTATTCTATTTACTAACTATTTTATTGCACTGCACTATTTTACTTTGTATCAGTGAATCATAGACGCCTGGCCATAAGAGCATTCGGAGCATCTCTGCTCTCCCACTATTGAACTTGGGGGAGCAAAGGTATGATCTTGCTCCACCACTTTTTGATTATATGAAAAATATGATATATCCCCCCCCAATATATAAATCTAACCATAACTACGTTATGGTTAACTGCGTTTTATAGTGAAAAGAGCAGCTTTATTGGTCAAGATTGAAGGCTCTATATTGCAGGAAATTGCACGTACAGGTTCATTAAATTCAAAAATAATCTGTCCTGGAGGGGGTCGTGCCTGACCCACTCCAAACCACCCCTTGCCTGCCCCCAAAAAAAAGGGGGGGGGCCCATATGGGCTAAGCCCCGGATCTCCTACAATCCTAAATCCGCCCCTGAACAGGACAGAAACGTAACAGAGGTACAGACTAGAACGGCGCAAACGGAGGAATGGAACACAGAGATACACGAGGTGTTAACGTGTGTGATTCAAAAACAAGAACAGATGGAGACGGGGATATGGGGATTGAAAGAAGGAGTCGAAGGGGAATCGGTGACCCAATATGTGGAAAAGCTTATCAAGGAACAACTGGAGGAGACGGGACTGGAAAAATGGAGATACAGAGGGCCCACAGGGCATTGGCTCCGAGACCGAAACCGGACAGACCTCCGAGGGCGGTGATTATTAACTTTCTGAGATTTGAGATTAAGGAATTGATACTCAGAACCGCGTGGACCAAGAAGATAGAAATCGAGGGGAAAAGACTGTCGTTTGATCACGATTACTCGACAGCGGTAGCAATAACACGCAGGTCCTACGCGGGACTGAAGAGAATTCTGAAAGAAAACGGAATGAAATTCCAATCACCCATGACCTCGCTAAGGATTCACTGGAAGGAAGGGACGGTGACGTACGCGACGGCGTGGGAGGCGGCGGAGGAGATGAGGCGACGGGGGATGCAGATGGCGGAGGACGGAGAAGGAAGGGGACAGGAGGGCCAGACGCTGAGCCTGCAGCAGAGATTGGAGAAAGCACGCAGATGGACCAGAGTAGGAGATCGAAACCCGGGAGAGGAGGGAGGAGAGAGGAGAAGGCCGAGGTGAGACGTGACAGACCGAAGGCGGAGACGGACGAGGAGGCCAGAGACGGAGAAGGAGGGGAGAGGAGGCGGGAGGAGACGAACGGATGAGTACACGCACAAGAGATTGAAAAACTATCCAAATAGAGACAAAATATAGAAACTGAAATAACATATACATAAACACACATTCCCAGGTAGAGGCAGGATATAGGAACGAACATAACGTATACATGGACACATAATACACATGCAGATGGAGGAAATAAATGGAAATATAATTAGGTATGATGGACGGAACACAGAACACATTGAAACAAGTACATAGACACACGCTGCGAGTAACACAGTTGGAAGGGATTAAGGGGATAAATGGACATCACATAGAAAATAGAGGGGAGGAAAAGAAAGTAAAAAGGGGTACATAGAACACACCACACACGGGTTTGGGAGGAAGGAGGGACATTGGAACATATGAGCCACATTGAGAGGGACCTAGGAAATGGGGGTCTTTGATCAGAATGAAGGACAGAGCGCTTTTGACCAGGAGCTCGACAGCAATAAAAACAGTAAGAAGGCTGGACAAATATGACGAGCGGTTGGGGGTAAAGGTTTCAAACCCCCAAGCCGTCAGGAGGAGGCCTCTCACTAGGAGAGCAAGTACTCCTCACCCACCAGCAGGGGACAGGGGGGGACACAGGGACCCCCGAACGCCTTGGGAGCACTTTATGTAAAGTTTATGTTTTTTATTTATGTTAATCATTATATGTATTCGGTGAAGAGAGCGGAGGCTACAACCGGAGGGGGGAATGAATGTGACATGGGGGGGACTGACAGACGAAAGAAGAAGAAAGATGACAATGGTTAAAGGTATAAAAATGATGTCGTTAAACGTTAATGGAATGAATAATACGATAAAGAGGGGCAAAGTGATGTTGAAGTGTAAAAAAAGTGAGATGGAAGTGATTTTTTTGCAGGAGACACATTTGGTAGCACAGGAGCATGAGAAACTGAAGAGATTTGGATATGAAAATGCATACTATAGTTCCTTTAAACGGAACCTGAGGAGAGGAGTAATCACGTTAATCAAAAACACAGTCAAATTTGAATTGATCAAGGAAGTAAGAGACAAGGAGGGAAGGTTTGTTCTGGTGAAGGGAAAATGGAGGGTCAAATGATTACGTTAGTGAATGTTTATGCACCCCCAGAGAGTGAGAGGGATTTATATGAGACCATTTTTGATATGATAGTGATGGAACTAGAAGGGATATTGATATGCGCGGGAGATTTTAACATAGTACTGAATCACGACCTAGACACCACGAGTACTAGAAAAGGACGGGCACCAATCAGTAGATATATGAATATTCAGATGACGGAAATGGGAATTACAGATGTTTGGAGGGGGATGCACGCCATGGACAGGGAATACACACATTACTCACACCCGCACGTGACATATGCGAGAATAGACTACTTTTTGATGACGACGGGGGACAGTTACAGGGTACGGGAGAGCAGAATAGGAGTAGCGGACATATCGGATCACAGTGCCATATATCTGACAGTAGATCTAGAAGGGAGACGGAGGAACACGATCTGGAGACTAAATGTAGGAATATTAAATAACAAGGGGGTGGTGAGTCAGATCAAGGAGGAGATAGCCAGGTATAAGGAAGAAAATGACAACGGGGCGGTAGATCCGAACATTCTATGGGACACACTGAAGGTGGTGATAAGGGGGAAATTGATGGAGAAGACAGCAATGCTGAAGAAGGCCAGAACGGAGACATATCACAACCTGATAGGGAAGCTGAAGAAGCTAGAGGGGAGACACCAGATATCAAAAGAACAGGAAACGCTCGGAGAAATCAAAGAAGTAAAGGCCAGGATAAATAGGGAATTATTGACCGAAATAGAAAAGAAAGCGAGGTTCATGAAACAAACATACTATGAAGGGGGACCAAAAGCGACCAGACTGTTGGCTAGGAGAATTAGGACGCAACAGAAGTTGAACACGATACACACAATAAGGGATACAAAGACTAATGAAATATTGAGAGACCCAGCTGAAATAGAGAGGACATTTAGAGAATACTATGAGAAACTATACACACAGCCAAAAGCAGCGGGAGAAGAGGAAATAGAAGCATATCTGGAGAAGCTAGAGTTACCATCGATAGGGAAAGAACAGAATGAAGAATTAAATAAAATAATTACGGAACGAGAACTGGAAGAGGCAATTAGTAGGGCTAAAAACAACAAATCTCCGGGGAATTCTACAAGACATTTAGAACGGAATTAGCACCCATGTTAGGGGCGGCGTTCAGACACACGATGGAGGAGGGCAAAATGCCCCCCCCTCGTGGAAGGAAGCCATAATCACCACGATACCGAAGGAAGGGAAGGATAGAGAATTATGTAGTAGTTTCAGACCTGTGTCCATACTCAACGTGGATTACAAGATGTATACATCGATAATATCAAAGAGATTTGAGACGTTTATGCCAGACATTATAGATGAAGATCAAACTGGATTTATTAAAGGGAGACAGACACAGGACAACGTGAGAAAGACATTACACATAGTAGAGGAGATACAAAAACAAGGTGGTAGCGCGGTACTGATTAGCCTAGATGCAGAAAAAGCATTCGACAGTGTGAGCTGGACATTTTTATATAAAACATTGATGAGGTTCGGACTGAATGGGAGGGCGATGAAGATAATCAAGGCGCTATATCAAGAACCGACAGCGAGGGTTAAGGTCAATGGCAGCCTGACGGATAGAATCAGATTAGAGAGGGCTACCAGACAGGGATGTTGTCTCTCACCAACGCTCTTCGCCGTTTTCATAGAACCACTGGCACAACTGATCAGACAGACCGAGGACATTAAGGGAGTAAGGATAAAGGGAACGGAATATAAACTAGGCCTATTTGCGGACGACGTGATAGTATACATGAGGCAACCAGACAAGAGCTTCCCGGCACTGATGGATCTACTGAAGGAATATGGCCACTACTCAGGATACAAACTAAACGTGACAAAGACACAGACCTTAGCATGGAACTATACCCCAACGACGGAAATTAGGGAACAGTACGGGATAAGATGGGACATGGACAAGATTAAATACTTAGGGGTGAACATCACGAGAGGGGTGGGGATACTGTTTGAGGCGAACTATACACAGATAAATCAGAACATCAAGAGAGACTTAGAGAGATGGACAGTAATGCCCTTGGACTTCAATTCAAGAATAGAGGTCATTAAAATGAACATACTATCAAGGTTACTGTACCTATTCCAGTCACTACCGATACAAATACCACAGAATCAATTCAGGGAGTGGGACAGACTGATATCGAGGTTCATATGGGCGGGGAGAAGACCACGGGTCAGATATAAAACACTACAACTACCAAAGGAAGAGGGAGGGATGGCAGTACCCAGCCTACAAGATTATTACTATGCAGCACAACTGAGAGCAGTGACGTGCTGGTGTAACGACAGATATGAGGCAAGATGGAAAGACATTGAAAAAGAAGGGGAGGGATACAAGGTACAAGCTCTGGTGGGAGATAGGGAACTATTTAAAGAAAAAGAGGGACTATTAGATCCAATCACCAAATGCACCTTGACCATATGGAACAGAGTAGTAAAAACACACAAATTGGAGAAGCAGTCAGGGGTTCTGAGATGGGTAGCACATGACAAGAGATTCAAACCAGGGAGGTTAGACCATGGATTCAGAAGGTGGGAGAGGGGGGGGGGGGGGGGGGGGGGGCAACAGCGATATGCAAAATGATAGAGAAGGGGGAAATGCAGACACTACAAAAATTTAAGGAGAAATTTGGACTAGAAAACAGGGACCACTTCAGATATCTACAGGTTAGAGACTACTACAACAAAGAAATAAGGGGGGCCAAAGACGAAGAACAGAATGGAATAATCAAGATGATAGTATGGGCATACGAAGGGGGGCAAGGAAGAGTAATATCAGCAATATACCGGGCTATAATGAACAGCAAGGGACACACGACCGATTACCTAAGGGAGAAATGGGAGAGAGAACTAGAGATAGAAATAACAGGGAAGGAATGGGGGAACATATGCGAGGTGCAACATTCAACAACAGGATCGAGGATATGGAAAGAGTTTGGATGGAAAAACATAATCAGATTCTTTATAACCCCAGAGCTGAAGGGAAAATATGCACCAACACAAAGAGCATGCTGGAGGATGTGTGGGAAGGAGGGGGCAAATCACACGCACATATTCTGGGGATGTCAGAAGCTGAAGGGGTATTGGGAGGAGATAGGGGAGGCAATGATCAGAATATTAGGATACGGGTTACCACAAACAGGACTGGTGCTTTACTTAGGAGACCTGACACACGAGGGAATACAAGGGGGGGACAAATATTTAATAAAGATAATGTTGATAGCGGCCAGAAAAGCAATAACGAGACTGTGGTACAAGGAAGATCCACCAACAATAGCACAATGGGTAGGAATAGTAGAGGAGATACAGGATATGGAGAGGATAACACACATGCTGAGGCTACAGGAGGAGAAATTTGAGGAAAGATGGGGAAAGTGGGAGGATTATAAGGGGAACGAGAACGACATCACAGAGGAAGAAACAAATGCAACACAAGAGGGCGAAGGGTTCAAGGAGGGTCTCTGAGCCCATGGCACACACTTCACCTTAGTCAGTACTTTTTTATTTTTTTGAGGGTATTATGATTTTCTTTATGGTCTATGAAAAGAAATTGAAATGTAAATGGACAATGTAGGGACCGATGTTTACTTTTATTTATTATTTACGTCTTTTTTCACTTGATTTAGGGGTTATTTTCTTATAATTTTGTCTGTCAATTGTAATGTTGTAATGTTGTTGATGTTGATGTTTGTAAGTCAAAATAAAAATTGAAGTTTAAAAAAAAAAATCAACTAGGCTGCAGTAAAAAACTTAAAACCAGATTCTCAAACATAAACATAAAGACGGACAACACGCTCATCACAGACAAGCTGGATGTAGCCAATTACTTAAACATTTTCTTCACAAACATAGCCACAACACTGGTAAACAAACTACCCTCCCACTCAGGGCATTATGGGGTAGAACACATAGTAGCATACTACAAGAACCTAGGGGTCCACAAAGACGACTTCAAGCTGGAAATGGTAACAACAGATGAGGTACTCAAAAAACTGAGCGCCCTCCAACCGAACAAGGCCACAGGCCATGACAACATCCCCTCCAAATTCCTCAGAGACTCAGCAGCCGCCATCACGCCAGTCATCACACACATAATAAACCTCTCCATAAAACAGGGACACGTCCCCAAGGACTTCAAAATTGCGAGATTAACACCCCTGTACAAAAAGGGCAGTAAATTAGACCCAGGTTCTACCGCCCTGTTTCTATCCTTACTTCCATCTCGAAAGTCATGGAACATTTTTTATACGAACAGGTTGAAAAGTACCTCGCAAAAAAAAATCTAATCTACGAATTCCAATCTGGCTTCAGAACATCCCACTCCACTGACACATGCCTTCTCTATTTAAACTACCACATCAAACAAGAGGTGGACGCGGGCAAATACTGCGGCATGGTCATGCTGGACCTACAAAAGGCCTTCGACACTGTCAGTCACACCATTCTGTTTGACAAGCTAAAAGCAATTGGTTTTGATAGTCTATCAGTGAGATGGATGCAATCCTACCTGGAGGGGAGAGAACAGATGGTGGAGGTAAACGGTACCCTACCCCCCCCCCCCCCCCCCCCCTCACAGTGAGCTGTGGTGTTCCACAAGGAAGCATACTAGGTCCGCTACTGTTCCTAATTTATGCAAATGACATGTCGTCAGCTTGTGACTGCAACTTGTTCCTGTTTGCGGACGACTCAGCCCTGCTGGTCTCTGACAAGAACAAGTTACAGGTTGAAAAAACCCTCAGCTCGGAACTAGGCAAAATCTGCATATGGCTCGCTGATAACAAACTATCATTACACATGGGCAAAACAGAGTCCATTCTCTTCGGTTCAAATAACAAACTCAGCAAGACCGACGGCTTCTCAGTTACAGTGGGTGACAATATTGTCACAAGGAAAGAAGATATTACCTACCTGGGTTCCATCCTAGAGGCAAATCTTTCCTGTGACAAAATGGCATCCAATGTAATAAAAAAAGTCAACCAACGAACTCGATTCTTGTACCGGATCTCCTCACTGGTAAACAAGAATACCCTGAAGACTCTGGCAGGAGCACTCATTCAAGGGTACTACGACTATGCTTGCACCTCATGGTACCAAAGCACCTCAAAGGCGCTAAAAACAAAATTACAAACATCTCAAAACAAACTGGTCAGACTACTGCTTGACCTTACTCCTAGAACCCACCTCACCCCTGCCCACTTTGACAAACTAGGATGGCTTAGAGTAGACGACAGAGTACAGCAACTTGCAATGGGCCTGGTCTACAAGATACACTACACGACCAAGGTACCCATGTACATGTCAAAATACTTCCCAAAGGTCAGTGAATACCACGATCACAACACCAGAGGGAGCTCCACAAATCATGTTAAACCCAGATTCGGCTCAAACAAGGGACTAAACACATTTCGCAATTATGCCACATCAATGTGGAACGCCCTACCCAAAGCTGTAAAGGAATGTGAATCACTACCCACTTTCAAAAACACTCTCAAAGAACACCTACGGGAGACTGCAATTCGAAACTGGCCCCTGTAAATGTCCTAACCCAACCCAATGTACAGTAAATGACCAAGTATGGTTTTGTCAATATTCCAATGTAGTTTTGCTTGTACAGTTGTACAGTGTCCCACCCCACCCACCCAACCTCCTCCAATGTACAGTCCCCCCCCCCACCTACCCTCCAATGTACAGTTTCTACGTCGAATGTATATACTCTCTTTTCTGGACTCTTTTGGTATCACAAACAGTACTGTATTTGCAAATCTGATATGTCATAAATGTATAGATGTAGCAGTACTGTCTATCTGTATGTCATGTATGTCATATATGTTATGATGAATTGAAAATGGGGGACCCTGATGTAAACAAGACGAAAGTCTTTCTCTGGTCTGCATCCCCTTAACAATTGTATGTATTGAGCTGTACTGTACTGTACCCATTCTGCAATCTGTTAATAAAGTTTTCAATCAATCAATCAATTAGGACTGATGGAACACACCTGTGCACCACGTGATCACCCACATCCCACACACACACAGAGACACCCATAGCTTAAAGCCTGAGGAGAGACAGAGAGAGGTGGAGTGGAGGTGAGGAAGGAGCAGAGAGCAGAATGAGAGAGTGATATACGGAGTTTGTGAGGTGAGAGGTAGTTGAAAGGAGAGTAGAAAGCGAGGTGTTCGTGGTGGGCCCTATTCCCCGTACCTGGTTCAACTAAGTCGATCAAGAGTCCCATTATCCAGATTCAATTAACCCGATGTTTGAATCCGGGATTTTCCTGTTCCTCGAACGCTGATTCAGTCTCGTTCATTCGAACCAGACTTGAGACTCAGGATAATTGCGCGCGGCCGCCTCAGCTGAAAAGACAGCAGGTGTCGATCGCAGAAATCCTGATTTTCTAACGGCATTGATTGATTGATTGATTTAAAACTTTATTAACAGATTGCAGAATGGGTACAATGCAGTACGGCTCAATAGCCTCGCAGACAAGTTAAATGCATAATCTATAGGCTAATTTTAAGTCCCTCATTACCCCAATCAATCAGATTATATTTCTTTAAACGTGCTTGCTGGCAGTAGGCTTATGGAATGAATAATCAAATGAGATCTTGCTAGCGAAAATAATTAGTTCAACTCTTTCAGAATAAGGATAAAAACAAGCCCAAAGAGTATCTAATTGATAAGAATTAATAGATGCTTATGAGGATATCTGCACTGTATGCGCTCGGCTTAGGTAACATGTACTTTATATATAAATAAAATTTTCAAGGCGCGACCCCCGAAATAACAGAGAGGCTTGGAGCCGGCTATACAGTTTCACTATTAATCAGGTTTTAATCTGTTTCGGACATAATCCATATCCATTGAATTGATTAACCTTTGGTTTATACCAGTGACGCATGTTCATCATCAGATAACAGTGAATCTAACTTCATTAGACGGCCGACGTACGGCTCTCTTGTCCATTAATGGATATATAATGGATATTTTATTTATCTGGCACTGTGGTGTAATGGTTAGTCCTTATACCTCTCACGCGGACGACCCGCGTTCGAATCGCCCATTTTTCTAAAAAAAAAATCTTTTTGCGATGTAAATGCTTCAATTTGGTGCACTTTGAGAGCTATATAAAGAAAGAATTAACGTGGCGAGTTGCGCTCCTGCTAGGGCTGCGCAGAGCTCTAGACGCGGGATAGATTGTTGCTTGCGGGGGGCTATTCTTGAGCGAGCCAGGATGAAGGCAGTATGTATTTCTCCTCCCTCCTCTCGGGCACGCAAGTAGGCCACCGAACCGTAGGCTACTTCGGAGGCGTCGCTGAAGACGTGCAGGTCCATCTGGCACGTCTCCGGCCTCACTGTGGGTGGGAAGTAGCTGCGGCGTATGTTGACACCTGGGAGTGAGCTGAGTTCTGTCTCCCACTCTCTCCATGTGGAGGCAAGGTGTTCGGGTATGGGGTCGTCCCAGCCCTGGTCCTTGTCCCATAACGCTCTTACAATCATCTTTGCCCTGGTGGTGTAAGGTAGAATACATCCCAACGGGTCATATTGTCTGGCGAGTGTTCTGTATACACTCCGTCTTGTGGTCGGTAGTGCAGTCGACCTTCCCTGCTCCTTGGTCAGGGGTGTGTGTTTATAATGGAGCGAGTCTGTTTTGAAGCGTCAGACTAGTCCTAATGTCATTTCTTGGGCTTCTCCTGGGATGGTCGCCATCCAGGTCTCGCTGCTTGCTGCCTTGTAGGCTGCGCAATACTTGAGGGTCGCTGCTGGCCCACTGCCGGAGATCAAAGCCGCCTTTGATCAGGGAGGCGCAGAGCTTGAGTAGGAGGGCCTCGGCTTCTTCTGGCGTCGAGACGCTTTGCAGACAGTTGTCCACGTAGAAACTATTTCCTACACTTTGTCGGACCTCTTCATCAGCTGCTGGGTCCTCTGCGACGTGTTTTTGCAGTGCAAACGTAGCACAGCATGGGCTGCATGTGGTTCCGAAAGGGAGGACTTCCCATTGATAGATGGATGGTTGCTCGTCCCCGATCCTCTCTTTCCATAAGAACCGCAGCAGGGGCTTGTCCTCCTCCACTAGTCGCACCTGCAGGAACATCCCTTTGATGTCGCCGCTGATGGCCACCTTGTCTTGGCGGAAACGTAGTAACACGCCTAGTAGAGAGGGGCCGAGTGTTGGGCCGGGCAAGAGCTCTTTATTCAGATTTTGTGATCCGATCTGGTAGCTGCAGTTGAACACAATACGATCCTTGCCGTTGTGGTGGACTTTGTGGTGCGGCACGTACCATGATTCGGTCGTCTGATCGGCCTCTTTAATGTCAATTTTCTTTATGTGTCCCGCTGTGATTAGCTTGTCAATCTCAGCGCGGTACACAGTCGCTTGAGCGGGGTCTCTGGCTAGGCGCCGCTCTGTGTTCAATAGATACCGCTCCGTCGCTTCTTTTGGGGCGTGGAAGGTAGGCATACCCTCTCGCCTCAGGAGTGGAGTTGCGTATCTCATCACTCCGTTGACTTTGACTCTCTTTGTCCCCCGCTCGAGGAGGGCTATAGCGTAAATGTCTTCCTTGGAACGAATGTCTTTCTTTTCGTTCTTAAAGGGCATTGTCTCTAGTGTCCATAGCCTCTCGACATGCTGTAGGAGGGTGGTGTCTTCTTCTGTCACTCTGGAGTGGAGGCAGCTAGTGGCTGCTGTTCGGTTAGGAGACCTAGAGAGGGGGCCTTGTAGTGTCCATCCTAGGCGGGTCTCGACTGCTGCAGGACAGCCTCTGGGCCCTGTGTGGACCCGGTCCATCGGGACGATGAGGTGTGCATGGTCGGAGCCTATCAGCAGGGTCGGGGTGGCACCGTCTATGAGCGGTATAGGTAGTTGACGCAGGTGCACATATTTATCCATCAGCTTGGTGATGGGGTAGGTGTACTGCGACAGGCCTATGTCTTGGCTGGTGAAAGCGTTAGTGATCCTATACCGTCTCTCTGGCTGCCCGCTTGCTGCGATAGTGAAGGAGACATTCTCGCCCTTTATCGTCTTTAGGTCTCTTCTTATTGTCCGAATCGTCATCGTTTCTTCGCTCCCCCGCAGCCCCAGCTGGGCCGCAGCAGACGCGAGGAGAAGGGTCTTCTCTGACCCGTCGTCAAGGACGGCGTAGGTGTCCATGACCTTGTCTTCGTAACTCAATGTTACGCGGACCACCTTCAAGAGCACCCGGGCGCCCCCGCTGCTGGCGGGGTCAATGTACATAACACTTGCCTTTGTGCTGCTTGAGGGTGCAGGCTTTCTTCTGTTACTGTCATGTAGGACGTCCAAGTGGGCTCCGTCACACCGACTACACCTCTTCTTTAAGCGGCAATCGGCTGCCATGTGACTGCGCGCACATCGGTAACAGCGTCGGTTGGACTTTATCCATTGACTCACCTCGTCGGCGGTCATCTTCTTGAACGTGTCACAGTGTGACAGCCAGTGTTCCTTTTCGCAGTACGGGCACACCATCTTCCACTTCTCTTTCATCGAGGGGGTACTGTGGTTCTTGTTGCTCGGTACTGATTCTGCTTGGTGCATGACGGTCACCAGTCTGCGGCCATCGTTTGCTCTCCTAGGTCCTTCTCTGGAGCTTGGTGTGCTCCGCACAAACGTATCCAACCGTAGGCTGTTGACTTCTCTCGCCAGGAAGTCGGCTAGGTCTAGGAGGGATGGCTTGGGACCGTTAGGATCACGGTGGTCTCTTTGCCGCCTGAAGCGCTCTTGTCGGGCGGGCGGAAGCTTCTCTAAAATCCTCTCAACATTAGAGTTTGCGTGCAGTTCGTACATACCCTTTTCCTTTTGCGCCCCCAGCATCTCTACCAGGGATTGTACCTTGATAGACAGGTCATCTAGTGAACGATTGTCTGTGGCTGGGGGTAGACGGTCAATATTCCTTATCTCTTGTATTACGTAGTCCCATATGCGTCCATATCTTTGGTCGAGTGCTGCTAGAGCCGCGGTGTATGGGGTAGTAGAGGTGGAATATGCCAGCGCTATATTGTGCGCTCGGGGCACCTTGAGGTGCTTGAGTAGGATAGCATATTTGTACGGTTCATCAGCTACATCGGACATCATTGTCTCTAAGCACATTCGTAGCTCTGTGTACTGTGCTCTGTTCTCGTGTGTGAAGTCCGGGAACGTCGGTGTGCCAAGGTACGATGCCATGGATGGCTGGCACATCGGTGAGCGTTGGAGGAGAGGCCTCCTAGGCGAGTCTCCTCTTACGTGTCGTGGTGGGCTGGTACCTGCTGGGTACCAAGGCCCGCGTACCCAGGTGCTGTTCCTCGGGGCTGGTCGTGCGTCAAGCTCACCCGTGAATTGAGTCTGGGGTCTGTAGCGCAGAGCCGCGGGGGTAAAGTCTGGGCTGTACTGGACCTCCTGGTCCTGTGGAGTACTGTAATGCTGTTGGGCTTGACTCTCCTCCTCTCCCTCTTCTTCTTCCTCTGGCAGGTCATCTAGATCCTGTAGTCGTCTATTTAGCCTCTCCGCTGTATAGGCCGGTCCTTCCCTGTTGCTGGGTCTCGCTTGGACCGGTCGGGGAAGGGGTTCGGAGAGGGGTATAGGCTCTCTCTGGTCGCCGGGCTCAGGGTCGCTTGATCGGGTAGGGGAGGGTGCCCTTGACCCTTGTCTTGACGAGGCCCTGGAGCCCCGTGCGGAGGGAGGGGGGGTTACCCTGGTAATCAGCTGCTCCATTATCTGCGCTTGTAATCGGTCGCGCTCGGCTTCGCGCTTGGTGAGAGCGAGGTCGCGCTCTGCTTCTCTTTGGGCACCGGCAGCGGCGCGCTGGGCTTCGGCGGCGGCGTGCTGGGCTTCGGCGCGGTCTCTTCCCATATTCTCTTCCGTCTGGAGGCGTCTAATCTCTAGGCGTATGCGGTCTTCGTCACTCCGTTGCTGCGCTTGAAGGCGTTCTCTTTCCATGGAAGAATGTTCGCGCTCGCTAAGCGTCTGTGCTTGGAGTCGATCGCGCTCGGTTGAGGCTGCCAGGCTGGCGATAAAGGCCTGCGCCAGCATCTTGTCCGCCTCGCTGGGGGAAGACGCTGGTTGAGGTGATCTGCTCCTGGTAGTACTCGTTGGAGATCCGTTCTCCTGTCGCGTATCGAGGAGATCCATCTCCGGGGTGCGCGTCCCTTCTTGTGGTGGGTCGGGTTCCATCCCTGGAGGGCTTTCTTTATCCTGGAGCTCTCCAGGGACTACTTCTTCGGTCTTGGCGGGGGGTAAAGTCATGTCAGGTCCCTCCTGGTCCCCACCGTGAGCTTGGTCAGTTACATTAGAACCCACTAGGGTCTCTACTGGCGGGGTAGCCTGGTCGGTAGGGTCGGACATAATTTTACTATCTACTTTTTCCGCGTTTAACATCTGTAGAAAGCTAGGTAGTATACTGGCAACATAATCCTCTAAGTACTGAGGTGTCTGCCGTCTACGCTGCGGGCGATCTATTTTAGGAGAACCGTTTGTGGAGTGTTCATCATTGGCCATGTCAATATTAATACCACTATATTAATATTACGCTAGTTACCATCCGGCTCGAAGGACCAATTGTAACTGAGGGGTACAATTCCCTGACTGTATTAATAAGTATGGTATCATTAAACCACTACTGTCTTATGTACATTACTACTGGCCATACAGTACACAGGTATCTTTAGATGAACACTTCCCACAATGACTCGGTTCCACACAAAACTGGGTTTAAGTATTTATTAGCAGCAATGATAGTACATAATTGTAAAGTGTCACAGCCAACTAAGTGACACTGGGTGGTATGACATCCTGATCTTATATATGATTATGGGGAATGTCTGTAGATTCTTCCTGGACAATGGAATAGAAACACGTTATGTGTAAACACATTTTAAGTGCCACAAGTCAACGAGTGACACTTTGTATAAAATTCTTATGTTTATTATATATGATTGGAGCTATGTATATGGCCTGTATACTCTTTATACACTTATAAAACTATGTTACAGTTAATGTGCAGTCGGAGTGAAGAGCAGGCCTGAGCTGAGAGCAAGTCGGCACAGTCTAACCCTGTCCTGTCTGCATAGAATAAAACCAGTATGTGCATATATATGTGTACACTGTATACTATATATATATGTACTGTATTATACATGTATGTGCATCTGTATATATCAGTATGTGTTGGGCTATGTACTATGTACTCATGCTGGAGATGTGAGTTGCTTTCACTTCAATACTGCTTGGTCTGTACAGATGCATCTGTCTCCCTCCCTCCATGAGCCTGCAGTAGGGAGTTGACCATAACTATGCGACCTTGACAGACAGGGCCTCTTCCCGGAGCTCTCCGGCCGGCAGACGCATTAAACTGGTTAACCCTTTGTGGGGTCTGAGTGAGATGGGGAGTGAGGGGACTTTCCACAGCAGAGAACAAAGGGAGTCTGTTCCAGCGAAAATGTTACAATTACTTTTCGAGTTACGGCCCAGTAGAGGTAATGACTAAAATGGGAGGAGAGCTAGAACCCTACGTATTGTGCGTTGACTGGCTAGTAAAATTGCATCACTGTATCTGAACCAATGACAAAGAGATGTTGAATTCCCTTATAAAGGCTAACTCACTCCCTCTCAGTCAGATTTTGAAGTTTTTACCAGTGTGTGACTTGGAAGACAAGATGCAGATTTTAGACTTTTTTGTGAGAGGAAGATGCTGCTGCCAGACACGGGGCACAAGCCGTGCAATGATGAGATGTTCTGTTTTCTGCTTATTTTAAACTGAATTGGAAATTTTCCACCTCAGTCTCTTCTTGTAACTAGCTTTTTCTAATTAAAATTACCTCTTTATAAATATCCTTTGTATCCTTTCTTCTGACCAGACGACCGGGTAAGCATGAAATGTGTTTTGCCTTGTAACTTCACCCCATGCATTTTTGATTAATGATGTAAAAACTTTAGAAGTGGGGCTTTATCCATACGGAGGCCTAAAGAGAAATATGTCAACCACGCGGTCCAGTAATGTGCCTGATTTATGATGTAAAAAACCTCCTGAGTAAGGCTTTAGCCAGACGGAGTAAAAGGAGACATATGTAAGCTGAAACTTGTGTACTTATAAAAATGAAACTGAACCTTTAAATGTAATCTTCTACTGTTAAAAAATAAAAACAATCTTCTTTTGGAAACAACGTTTGCTTCTATTTTTCCTAAAAAGACGGGTAAGCATGGAGATGTATTTTTGCATTGTAACTTTACCAGTAATAATAATAATAATAATAATAATAATAATAATAATGTGCCTGAATGTGCCTGTAATGTGCCTGATTTATGATGTAAAAAAGAACATCATGAGTGTGGTTTTCCCCAGACGGAGTAGGAGGAGAAATAGGATTATTGCATTAAGGAGAAAGGTGGGTTCGGCAAGCCTGGTTTTATCAAGTAATTCCATACAGTAAACTCTACGGCAAACCGAGTAGATTAAAGCAAAATAAAGAAAAGTAAATATACCCCGCAACTCCAATCAACTGTATTACTGGAGGGGACGGGGGGTGCCTGTGTGTGAGCCGAGGTCTGCGGAGTTTAAGCCCTGAACGTTATAGACAAATTGAGTCCTAGACGTCCCACACTTCGCAGGACGCTGCTTGAAGCTGGGATTCGGACCAATGAGTTATGGGATAATCAATCTGACCTCGGTTTACGACCGGTGCTTAACAATAATATACTTTACTTTGGATGCGCTTATAAGGCAAAGGAATGTGCGTAGGCAAATCAATAACGTATGTCCATTCTCATATTACGCAGGAGATAATAATACAACCTGAATCTTAGGAATTATATCTATGGTACTCTAGTAAGATAGCGGGAGATACTGGTAGGGTCCCTCCGGTTGTAAGCCAGCAAGGGGAGAGGATTTGTCGGTAGTAGAGTCTGGGTCAACGATGATAAAGAGACTCCAAGTACAGGAGACGGTGCAATAATCTCTTGATCCGCAGACCAATACAGCTGTTCTCCGTAGCATGCAGCTCCGCATGGAAGAAAGCTAGCCAGCCTCAGGCTTCTAAGAGGCGGGCTCGACGTTGCTCCTCACAGGGTAAATCCCACACAATTGTGGGTGTAGGCGATTCTCCGCTCCATCAATTACAGGACCAAAAGCAAATATAATCCAGCCGAAAAGGGCTATGCAGTCGTCGGTAGGTTATCCAGTGTACATGATCCACACGGTCCTCGTCTAGGGCTCCTCGGGTGAAAGCGCCAGGGTAAGCAGCCCAGCCTGGATAAGCACACTAGCTGGTACGAGGAAACGTTGGTGATGCTGGTCACTGTAGAACGGTAGCCGCACGATACACTATACATAAATAGACTATTACTGAATTAATAGAATAGGTCGAACTCGACGGTACAGCGTTAAACTCTGATACTTCAGTTATTAATTCGCACGCGGTCTCAATGCTCTATTTGGGGCCAAACAGGCCATACTTCACCGCACGTTGTATCGTGGGTGGGGCTTCAACTTATTGGGTAACTCTACTTCTGTATTCACCTTCGCCGTATTTATACGTTAGGTGAACAAACTAGTACCAGCTTTATTCCTGTCTCATATCCTTGCGCAGAACCGTTCATGTCCAGGCAAGTCTTTGGCGGTGACTTTGAACCAGACCTTGGGGGTATGGCAATGGCGCCTAATGGACCGCTGTCCAATAGGAGAACGAAATATTATGGTCTGTACTAGGTTAAAGGGATATTCCGTGTATATGTACAAGGAATACACAAGGGATATCAAACGATATACAAATATTATGCAATATATATCAATCAATAAATATATATATTTGGTTTAATCTGATCCTTCGTAACACACACATTTCTACAATATAACAATAATAAATATGAATAACTATCTATATAGTATAAAATGAACATAGGCATAAAATCAGCACACAGATTGACAGAATAAAAAACAATGCATAAATTGTAAGACAATAAAAGTAGTGCAATGTGTAACGTGCAGACTTAATAATGGCATAAAATAAGTACAAAAGTACAATGTCGCTCTAGGCAGAACCACATTGGAGTAGCTAAGGCGAAACCTGGGAGAGGAAGAAGGAGAGAGAAGTAAGTGAAGAGGAGAGATGGAGAGAAGAGGAGAAGATTGTTGTCTGTGTGACCCAATGTTGTGTGTGGAAGGAGATCCCTGCTGTGTGCCCGACCCTTCAACTGTCTGAGAACCCGCTTTGGTATCGACCCCTGCTTGCCCAACGTCTCTTCTCTCGGATCAGCCCCCGCCTGTATGAGAACAGATCCCTGTGTACCAACCCCCGCTATCAGACAACAATGATTCTCTTGGATTACGGACTGGTTGACATTCACATTAACCTCTTCCTCCCTCCTAAACAGCAATAAAACATCTGTTAAACTTGCTTCTACCTTGTGCCGTGTGTATTTTATTCATTCCAATCTGGTGACAGCTCAATACATCCAGAGTGTTTCCATGTCAGTAATGGCGGGGAAACCTACTTGGCCACATGGTGGATAACAAGGAAGAAGTGTGTTCCATAGAGCCGGACAGATTTGAGGCTCTGATAGTAAGTCATGTCAGCAATGGCGTGACCTACCTGGCCACATGGTTGATAACAGGGGAGAAGTGGGTTGGTCCGTAGAGCCGGACAGATTTGAGGCTCTGATAGTAGGCTTCCATCACCCCATCAATCCCACTGCAGTACGGGTTCAGGGGGTTTCCGTTCTGTAACACAAACAGCAAAAACACACCATTTGTGACCAAACCTGGGTCATTCCGCAGGTCATTCCGCAGGGCGTATTTCTTGGCAATGCACCAAAAAAAGCTTGTAATTCCTTAACACTTTCTGCGCCAATCACGAGTATACTCGTTATTGCCCGCCAGCGGTTAAGTGCCAATAACGAGTATACTAAAGTATTCAAAACGTATGCCGTTGCTGACGATCCGAGTATCCCAAACACCCCCCCCCCCCTTTGATGCCTTCATGATGAAACATAATGCCTATTATATACCTTTGATTTGGAAATAATATCGTGTACAGGTGAGAAACGCGAACGACTTTCGCAAAATGCACATCGCGCTCCATAACTCAGCTTCCAGGAATTAGCCCGGATCGCTCTGAAACTATACAATATTCACCACGGGATAACACGCAAACGTGTACATGAAAAATGTTAAAAAAATTACATGTTGGACGAGAGATAGTGACTGTCAAATGAGCCATAGTATTGTCTCCATAGCTATAATATAGAATATACTGTAGATATAGCTCTGCAAACATTGTGACGCAGGGTGAAAATGCCTATCTTTTAGCGTGGCCCATTGACTACAGGGATGAGGGTAATCGCTGGCGCTGAATGAGTTAAGGGGTAAAAAGATTTGATAATCGCAGATTTGTGTTCCTTGGAATGTTTGTTTCTATCTATCATCTTATTTTCAAAACTGAAATATGTGAAAAATATGTCAATAATATCTAAACTATTTGATCAGACAGGTACGTTTGAAGCTGTTGGGGGAAATGTCTTTCCTTTCTTCTGTAAATGAAAAGTGTATTTTCTTATTTCAACACTGCACATTCAATATGATCTCCTTGATTGAGTAAAGCACTATGCAAATGGGTCCATTTCAAGCTCCAGTTCCTTCTCTAAAACTTTAACTTTGTGTTGAGAATGTATGAAACCATTGCCAGAATATGTTTTCTCAGAACACTGAACCATAATGTTTAATAAAGCCATGGCTTCAGAAATATTTGCTCAATGTCCACAAGTGATACCTCATTCTGAGGCTCTTATCCTGTACTTTCATACAACATGAAAATTGTTTAGATATACTGTACCCCTAAGTATACAGTATATACTGTGTCACATTGGTCTGTATACTGTATACTGTTTCCCATGCATTTACATCAGACAGGCCCCATTGCAAATTTGGCTCACTCTACCATAACATTTTGAGATTTACACATTGTTGGAAAGAGGAGTGTAATAGATTTCTGACTAAATCTTTACTCTACTTTTAATATTGAGCCGGAAAAAATCCCCTTAACACAGGTTAAAGGTGAACAACACCCAAATGAAGAATACCAATATTTAATTTCCATAGCCTAGGAAAGTTCAATCAATATTTGTGAACATGAGTTAAGCTTCACTCTCCCAAAGCTAGAGACCAGAGAAGTAAGACTCAAGCTTGTGATGTCATCATGTATAAAGTCTGGAGCTGTTCCATGGACAATGAATGGGAGAGACACATTTATTTTATACCCAAATTAGATTAATTACACAGTAGTGTCTAAACAGAACATCTACCCATAATACTCAGAACATTCCCCTGGATGCTCTCAGTGTCATCTTTACCATCTTTCATAATGCATTGTCTATGGAGCAGCTCCTGAAGTTATCACTAACTTGAGTTTTAGAACTCTATCGTTTTTGGATTTTGGGAGAGAGCTGTTCAGGTTCACCAATCTTTTTGGTGAATAACATAGTAGTCCTCTTTAACATACTGGAATAAGTGTTGTATTTATGTATCAATAAGACATGCAAATTATGAAAACCACAACACAGTTTTGATCAAATACGTCAAAAACTCCCAAAAGTCAAATGATACAATTTTCACACAAAACCCAGAACTTTACGTGACTTGCGATTGAAAGCCAGAGCTCTTCTTGTGCTGCGTGCACTTGTGTTGCATGTCTTTACAGCTGCTTGACTCTGTATCTGTGCCCACATGCCAACACAACCGCAAATAACTCCTGACCTGTGGGAAATACTGCGGCACGCGCCTTGAGGATAGAGTTGTGCTCCATATTCATACTCACAGTCACCCTGTGAGATTGCCAATTGACCATAATTTGCATGACATGAGAGCAAAATGGCCGGCGTGAGAATATGGTCAATTGCAGATGCTGTCTCCTCTCCATCTCCCTCTCAGCGCACTACAGTGAGAATGGACTGCTGTCTCTCTCAGAGCTAACAAATATAGTCTATTATTTTATGTTATTATATTATGTAGCCTAATATATATGGCTAGAGCAGCACACGCAAGTATGGGCTATTGTTCAAATGAAAATGTGAAGATTTTCATATGACGATTTTCTCCTGTGGATTTTGGTTTGAGAGCAGCACACGAGAGTCAGAGCTATTGCTCAAATCACATTAAAAACAAAACATGATTTCTCCTGTGGATTGGTACATCCGTATGTCAGATCTAGCATTGTTAATTGTAGTTCAACTTGTTTGTGTGATTATCATAACTTTCAAACCGCAAGACAGACATGAGCTGGAGGAGGTGAGTTAAAGAGAGAAAGTTAAAGAGAGGTGAAGTGAGTTAAAGAGAGAAAGAGAGAGAGAGAGAGAGAGAGAGAGAGAGAGAGAGAGAGAGAGAGTGAGAGAGAGAGAGAGAGAGAGAGAGAGAGAGAGAGAGAGAGAGAGAGAGAGTGGTTAAGAGATATTCACTGCAACAACTTTAGAGCGACCAGTGGAATGAAACTCAGTGCTGTCAATTCCAAAATGGTCAACCCTAATCACAGTAGACTACGTCTATATGCTTCTATGGCATTATAAATGATCCCTGTAGAATAAAGCAGGAAGCCGGACCAGCACTCTCAGGTTTCACATTTTAATTGCAGCCGGATACATACATGTTTCAGAACCAATGTGTTCCTTCTTCAGTGTTGATGGCTAGCCATTGAAACCTGAGAGTGCTGGTCCGGTTTCCTGCTTTATTCTACATTTATCTTCGGGATTGCAGCACCCAGTGTCAACTATTGTGAGCGCGGTCTAACTTGACTTTTATTATAAATGATCCCTACATCCCGGTGTCCTATATATATAGCTAGCTTGCTTGACTCGCTGAGGAGCTAGGGGATTGTTTGCTAGGAATTGTGGGATTTGGTGAGGTTGGTGCTGTCGCCTCTGAGCGACATCAAATTAATGGATCGTAATTGATATGTAATTCGATGGCCTCGTTTTTATATAGGTCATCATAATACATAATACTGGTTTAAATAAACAATTTGACAATATTTCCCATCTTTGCTGTGCAAGCATTTTGTGCTATAAAGGAATTAAAGACCAGTCCCATATGCCTGTCCCAAATATAGGCCAGTTGTGTTCAATGATTGAAGCAAATAAAAGCCTGGGCTATTAATTGAGGTTTCACGGTATGAAGCCTCTCTCAAGCCACAGGCATCCCTGGAGAGGCTGTTATCTAATGCTGATCCGCTGTAATGCAGCAAGTGACTGCGGCACAACATCTGCATGGAGGAGTGGACTGACTGGCCATGGAAACGTCTGAAGGGGTGTTTTCACTGAAAGCATTAAGGTCCGACAGCACGTTCTATTCACTGTCTATGCAGAGTGAGAGAAGCAGCCTCCCAGTGCATGATGGAAACGGCATGGTGAGTTGGACTGGGGAAGGGGGGTGGGGGTTTTCGCCAGTCAGCATTATTTAGCGGAGAGTGGACTTCAACTTTGTGCAAATTACTTCAACTTCGTCCATCCAAACTATCATACTAGCTGTTGCAGATCAAATACTGTATGAATTAAGATTCAGCAATTTCATTGCCTATTTCTTTGCCTAAAATGTTTTCAGAAACGTACAACATAGTCAACCGCTTAGGTGGAAAAAGAGAAAGATTACGAGCAAGCCGCCATGTTTTTCCTGAAAAACAGAGACACACAAGTCAAGGACCGCCCATTGTCAACACCCGGCGTTGAGTTTGAGCCGACCCAGCATTCCCAAGCATCCTGGCTGGAATAGCTGAAAACTTACAGTAAGGTGAAGAGCAGTGTGACCAGAACTAGGACTCTGGGGAGCGTGGCGTGGAAGGAAGGGACAGAGGGTCACAGGCAGGAGGAATGAGTGAGAGTGGCGTGGAAGGAAAGGACAGAGTGTCACAAGCAGGAGGAACGAGGGAGAGTGGCGTGGAAGGAAAGGACAGAGTGTCACAAGCAGGAGGAACGAGGGAGACTGGTGTGGAAGGAAAGGACAGAGTGTCACAAGCAGGAGGAATGAGGGAGACTGGTGTGGAAGGAAAGGACAGAGTGTCACAAGCAGGAGGAATGAGTGAGAGTGGCGTGGAAGGAAAGGACAGAGTGTCACAAGCAGGAGGAATGAGTGAGAGTGGCGTGGAAGGAAAGGACAGAGTGTCACAAGCAGGAGGAACGAGGGAGAGTGGCGTGGAAGGAAAGGACATAGTGTCATAAGCAGGAGGAACGAGGGAGAGTGGCGTGGAAGGAAAGGACATAGTGTCACAAGCAGGAGGAACGAGGGAGACTGGTGTGGAAGGAAAGGACAGAGTGTCACAAGCAGGAGGAATGAGTGAGAGTGGCGTGGAAGGAAAGGACAGAGTGTCACAAGCAGGAGGAATGAGGGAGACTGGTGTGGAAGGAAAGGACAGAGGGTCACAGGCAGGAGGAATGAGTGAGAGTGGCGTGGAAGGAAAGGACAGAGTGTCACAAGCAGGAGGAATGAGGGAGAGTGGTGTGGAAGGAAAGGACAGAGTGTCACAAGCAGGAGGAATGAGGGAGAGTGGCGTGGAAGAAAAGGACAGAGGGTCGCTCTCTGATGCCCAGCTCTTCCTCTCTGTTTCGCCCTGCCTCTAACCCGTCGTCTGAGAGCTTACCATCTCTCCCATGTTACACTGTGGTTCAGCAGAGCCACATCGAAATAACTCTGAGGAATGAAACCATCCACCTGCACCCTGGATCCCATTCCAACTGCCCTGCTCACGTCATACATCCCCAGCATCAGTCCAATCATCACCCAGGCTGTTAACCTCTCCCTTCAAACTGGCCATATCCCATCTGGCCTCAAAGTTGCCATCATCCGCCCCCTCCTCAAGAAGCCCACCCTGGACCTGGAAGTTCTTGCCAACTACAGGCCAATTTCAAACATTGCCTTCTTGGCCAAGGTATTGGAAAAGGTAGTTGCCTCCCAGCTTCAGGACCACCTCAAATATAACACCCGGTTCGAAAAGTTCCAGTCAGGCTTTCGCTCATCCCATAGCACGGAAACAGCTCTGCTCAGGGTGACAAATGACCTGCTAATGACCGCTGACGCAGGATCACCATCACTCCTCATCCTCCTCGACCTGACAGCAGCGTTTGACACTGTGGACCACACCATCCTCCTGGAGCGCCTCCACAACACTGTTGGACTGTCGGACCATGCACTGCAGTGGTTCCAGTCCTCCCTCTTAGGCAGGACTGAATATGTCTCACTGGGAGGACACAAGTCCAGGCTGCTCCCTGTCACCTGTGGTGTTCCGCAGGGGTCGGTTCTTGGTCCCATCCTCTTCATCACCTACATGCTCCCCCTCGGTCGTGTCATCGGCAGGCGTGGAATGTCCTTCCACTGTTATGCCGATGACACACAACTCTACATAAAAACTGCCCCAAGCCCCTCTGCAGCTCTGTCATGCCTCACCACCTGTCTTGAGGAGATAAAGGCATGGATGAACAACACTTCTCATTGGCACCCCACACCAGGTTCAGTCTTCACCCATATCCCATCTCACCTTTGACGGCCAGTTCATCCCCCTCAGTCACAAATCTGGGGGTTCGTTTTGACCCCCACCTGACCTTCAACATCCACATAAAACACCTCTGCAAGACCTCATTCTATCACCTAAGAAATATCTCCAAACTCCATTCCACTTTAACCCTGTCAGACGCAGAGGAGCTTGTCCATGCCTTTGTCTCCTCAAGACTGGACTACTGTAACAAACTCTTCATAGGGATTCCTGGCAAGAGCATCCAAAAGCTGCAATACATCCAAAACAGCGCTGTCAGGATCCTGATGAGAGTCCGTAAACATGAGCACATAACCCCCATCCTCCACTCACTACATTGGCTCCCCATCTCACCCCGTATCAACTACAAAATCCTGCTGCTCACCCATAACTGCATAAACTGACACGCACCCCTCTACCTACAGGAACTCATCACACCACAATCCTCCACCCCTACCCTCATATCTGCAGGTAGCCTGCTCCTTCGGGTCCCCAGTACCAGGCTCTGCACCATGGGGGACCTTCTGCTCGGCTGCACCACGCCTGTGGAACAGCCTCCCCATCCAGCTGAGGGCACCACAGAGCCTGGACTCTTTTAAACCAGGCCTGAAAACATTCTTATTTCAAAAGGCCTTTGATTGCTAGCTATTTCTTGTGCTGTTGTTTTAAATTGACTGTTTATACTATGTTTTTAACTGTTTTATTTTGTATAAAATTTGTATTTTGTATTTAATTTTATTCTTATTATGTAATAATTTTGTAACTATGCTTCGCGACGCAGCGCGATACATGGTGTGCTACTAGAGCGCCCTTTTTAACTATGTTTTAATCCTAGTGAACGAAAAGTGCACTACAAATACAATTTATTATTATTATTACAAGCAGGAGGAATGAGGGAGAGTGGTGTGGAAGGAAAGGACAGAGGGTCACAGGCAGGGGGAATGAGGGATAGGGGTGTTGAAGGAAAGGACAGAGGGTCACAGGCAGGAGGAATGAGGGATAGGGGTGTTGAAGGAAAGGACAGAGGGTCACAGGCAGGAGGAATGAGGGAGAGTGGCGTGGAAGGAAAGGACAGAGGGTCACAGGCAGGGGGAATGAGGGATAGGGGTGTTGAAGGAAAGGACAGAGGGTCACAGGCAGGAGGAATGAGGGAGAGTGGCGTGGAAGGAAAGGACAGAGGGTCACAGGCAGGGGGAATGAGGGATAGGGGTGTTTCCTCACCAGGGCAAACTCGTGTGAAACTCGTCCGTCGGGGGGCAGCTTGGCACCGAAGCCCAGAGCGGGGAACATCTTGTCACTGTCGTAGTCCTGGATGATCTCCCCGACAGCCCGCAGGGCCATAGCGTAGGCGTTCAGCTGGTAGGGGCTCATATAATGGAGCGAGGTGGGCTGGGACGGGTTGCCTGAAAGCCCAATGAGGGAAGACAATGCACATCAGCACCAGCAACTGTATACCTGTCCCACCCACAGCGGGCTGTGTGTATAAGACGACACTTCCTATTGGGAAAAAGTGATGCTAAAACAAAACAGAACCTTACCATACAAAGATTACATAGCAAAAAGGAGGCATTTTATTTGCCTTAGATTTGTTTTGTTGGTGCCAGCAGGAGAAGTGAGAACTCCCACACCCTGTTTAGTGTTTCCCATACACAGTGATGCGTTCTTCATGGGATGGGGTTGCACGCAGTGCAGCCAACGTTTTGTGACCAGAAGCGCGTGCACACAGGAATGCGCTGCACTCGCCAACTCGCTATAAGTACCCGCCTGGGCTACTTTGCATATCAATAGCGCCGGTCGTCAGGTGTGTTAAATAAGTTCTCAGATACATTCACACAGAACTTGTGAATGAAATATGTTACATTCCATTCATAGAGGCAATTAGGCACTGTCTTTAGTCTGTGCTTAAGCGAGGGAACATTAATGCGCATGCGCGGTAGCGTGCGCATGCGCCCTGGAGCGCGCGTGCACGTGGCGTCATTAGCGTGCGTGCAACCAGTGTTGATATGACGAACGCATACATGCTCTACTTGGGTGGCTCACCCAGGTAGATTAAGACCCGCCCAGGTAGATTAAATCAATCAAGACGGGTAATTGTCATTTCATAAATCCCAGACACACTGGACCCTCTGCAGTTTGCGTACCGTCAGAACCGGTCCACTGAGGATGCAGTCAACACCGTCATCCACACCACCCTCACCCACTTAGAGGGCAAGGACACCTATGCCAGACTATTATTCATCGACTATAGCTCTGCATTTAACACAGTCATCCCACACAAACTCTCTGCTAAACTCCTCACTGTGGGTCTGACACCGGCTCTCTGTAACTGGGTGCTGAACTTTCTTACAAATAGGCCCCAGTCAGTCAGAGTCGGCAACCGGACATCAGGCACAAAGGTTCTAAGCACAGGGACCCCCCAGGGCTGCGTGCTGAGCCCCCTGCTGTACACCCTCTTCACACACTGTGAGGTTTGGTTCTTTCCCCACCACGGGCTTCTTAAAGTACTGTGATGATTGGTCCGCTCCCCACCCACTCGCTCCGTTCCTTTAAGGTACTGGGAGGATTCTGTGTTGATTGGTCCGTGCCGAACACACACTTCTAAGTCAAGTATCAATTACCATCACGCACCTGATGTGTGTTCTAATCAGTGCCCCAAGAGGCTTTATAGACTCTGATTCCCCTAGTATCGATGTTGGATCGTTCTGAAACATTCCCTGCATTTGCCTGTTCCTTCCCGTCGCTGCCTTCCCTGTTCTGTTGCCTCCCAGGACTCTCGAGAAATATCCTGTTTGGAGAACCTGCTTCCCCGTTACGAAGCGGTCGCCTCATTTGATCTGCCCGCTTTACGCGCTGCGCTCTGGTGAGTTTTTGTAAACAGTCTTTTGGATCTATCGTTTTTTGTGTGTTTGTAAAGCACTGAAGAGATCCTGTTTTTGTTCAGACTGTTCTCACCTTTTTGTCAGTTGGATTTTCACGTTTGGATTACCTAATTGTTTTCACTCTGGACACTGCTCACTGTGTGTTTCACACCGAAGATCTGTCACTTGGATTATTTGTTTGGACAATTCACCTCACCAGTCACCTGTCAGTTTTCAATTGTGCGCTGAGCTAACTCGGACTCTCTCTCTCCCTCTCCGCCTCCATCCGGAGTATATGCTGGGAGGATCTGCAGAGCGGCTCAGACGTCACGGACAAATTCCACAACGTCACATTCTGGGAGAAGCTGCAGAGCAGCAAACATTCCTCACATGCCTGTTTCCCAGTTTGTTCTGTTCACCACCTAATTCATTCTTGTTACTCAGTAAATAAACACGCCCTTGATTTTGGCTAACTCTGAAACAACTCTCTCTGTGCCGTTTGCGTTTGGGGTCGGTGTCAAACCATAACATTACGATCCAACCCTGACGACCCCAGCCGACACAGAGAGAGTCAGCACAGCATTGGCAGTCCAGCTAGAGTCAACCAAGGAACACAGCCTACAGCTAGATGCGGCTGCTGTACAGGAACTCCGAGAGCAGGTCCTGCTTATTCAGGGGTCCCTGGGGGCTCTGGTAAGCCAGTAGTCTAGTATTCTCCTCCACTTACAAGCACTGAGTGAAACCATTAACACCTTGCTTGCAACCCCACTTCCTTCAGGAGCCTCGGCCGGAGCATCACCCGCAGCCCTGGCAGGCCCCGCGCCTCCCAATCCCACACCTCGGGAGCCCCGTCTCTCCGAACCACGGCTGTTCGACGGTAACTTCGAGGATTGTGCCACATTCATCATGCAATGTGAGTTGGTTTTTCGTCATCAACCCAGTCGTTTCACTTCAAGGGGAGCCCAAGTGGCCTACATGACTAACTTGCTCTCAGGCCGGGCAGCCCAGTGGGTCACTTCCTCCTGGGCAATGGAGGCAGACTTCTGTTTCTCCTACCCAGACTTCGTGGCTGAGCTCCGCAGGGTTTTCCACCATCCAGCCCGTGGTCTGGACCCTGGAGCCCGGTTGGGTACCTTCCGGCAGGGCAGCGGCGGGGTTACCGACTACGTGCTGGAGTTCAGACTGGCGGCTACGGAGAGCGGTTGGAACGACCAAGCACTTCGTCTTACCTTCATGAGGGGGCTCAACGACGCAGTCAGGGACCAGCTCGCGACCCGTGAGGAACCTGAGTCCCTCGAGGACCTGATCAGCCTCGCTATCCGCATCGACGGACGCCTCCGGGAGGGAAGGCGTGAGCGAGCACGACGGGGATCCCCAGACGTACCCCCCCGAGTACCACGACCTCGAGGACGTTTTCAGTACCCCAGACGTACCCCCCGAGTACCACGACCTCGAGGAGGTTTTCAGTGAGTCCAGGCCTCAGGTCTTTCCGCCTCACCGGCCTTTCGACTGTGCCATCGACCTCCGCTCAGCGGCTCCCTTTCCCGGCGGCCGCCTCTACGGTGCTGACCGTCCTGCCCCCTCCGTGACTGGTGGGTTTGTTCCCTCCCGAGCCGTGACCCAGGAGGAACCCATGCAGCTGGGACGCAACCGCCTTAGCCCGGCCGAACGGGAGTCCAGGCTCAGGTCCGGCCGTTGCCTCTACTGTGGCCGTTATGGACACCGTGTCTCCAATTGCTCTACCCGGCCAAGAAGACCAGGCTCGCCGGGACCCCGGGAAATCCTGGTGAGCCGTTTTTCCTGTTCCCCCACCCGTGCACCACCTAACCGTCTGGCGGACGTCACCCTAGCCTGGGCGGACCAGCGGGCGACGGTGGGTGCACTCATGGACTCTGGTGCTGATGGGAGTTTCATGGACGTTGGGTTTGCCACCCAGGCCAACATTCCACTTGAGGACCTCGAGAGGCCCTTGGAGGTCTTCGCGCTGGATCATCGCCGCCTGGCTGACGTCACTCAACGCACCTGTCCAATCCTTCTCACCGTTGCTGGTAACCACGTTGAGAGGCTCCAGTTTTTCGTCACCAGCTCTCCTCTTGTCCCTGTGGTCCTGGGCAGGCCCTGGCTCGCGCTGCACAAGCCCCACATCGCCTGGTCCTCCGGTACCATCAAGGGGTGGAGCTCCTCCTGTCGTACCCAGTGTCTTCAGGTGCCGTCCAGCCCCCTCACCGGGTCCCAGTCCCCGTCTCCGGCCTCCCTCGCCGGTCCTCTGTCCCTGTGCCCGGCCTCCGCTGTCGGGCCCCAGTCCCCGTCTCCGGCCTCCCTCGCCGGTCCTCTGTCCCTGTGCCCGGCCTCCGCTGTCGGGTCCCAGTCCCCGTCTCCGGCCTCCCTCGCCGGTTCTCTGTCCCTGTGCCCGGCCTCCGCTGTCGGGCCCCAGTCCCCGTGCCCGGCCTCCGCTGTCGGGCCCCAGTCCCCGTGCCCGGCCTCCGCTGTCGGGTCTCAGTCCCCGTCTCCGGCCTCCCTCGCCGGTCCTCTGTCCACGTCTCCGGTCCCCCTCTCCGGGCCTCTGTCTTTGTCCCCCTCTCCAGTGCCCCTGATCGCCGGCTTCCTTCGGTCCCGTCCGGGCAGGCCGGGGCCGAGTGGGTCGCCGGGTGGCTCCCGTGGAGGGGGGAGTACTGTGAGGTTTGGTTCTTTCCCCACCACAGGCTTCTTAAAGTACTGTGATGATTGGTCCGCTCCCCACCCACTCGCTCCGTTCCTTTAAGGTACTGGGAGGATTCTGTGTTGATTGGTCCGTGCCGAACACACACTTCTAAGTCAAGTATCAATTACCATCACGCACCTGATGTGTGTTCTAATCAGTGCCCCAAGAGGCTTTATAGACTCTGATTCCCCTAGTATCGATGTTGGATCGTTCTGAAACATTCCCTGCATTTGCCTGTTCCTTCCCGTCGCTGCCTTCCCTGTTCTGTTGCCTCCCAGGACTATCGAGAAATATCCCGTTTGGAGAACCTGCTTCCCCGTTACGAAGCGGTCGCCTCGTTTGATCTGCCCGCTTTACGCGCTGCGCTCTGGTGAGTTTTTGTAAACAGTCTTTTGGATCTATCGTTTTTTGTGTGTTTGTAAAGCACTGAAGAGATCCTGTTTTTGTTCAGACTGTTCTCACCTTTTTGTCAGTTGGATTTTCACGTTTGGATTACCTAATTGTTTTCACTCTGGACACTGCTCACTGTGTGTTTCACACCGAAGATCTGTCACTTGGATTATTTGTTTGGACAATTCACCTCACCAGTCACCTGTCAGTTTTCAATTGTGCGCTGAGCTAACTCGGACTCTCTCTCTCCCTCTCCACCTCCATCCGGAGTATATGCTGGGAGGATCTGCAGAGCGGCTCAGACGTCACGGACAAATTCCACAACGTCACATTCTGGGAGAAGCTGCAGAGCAGCAAACATTCCTCACATGCCTGTTTCCCAGTTTGTTCTGTTCACCACCTAATTCATTCTTGTTACTCAGTAAATAAACACGCCCTTGATTTTGGCTAACTCTGAAACAACTCTCTCTGTGCCGTTTGCGTTTGGGGTCGGTGTCAAACCATAACACACCATAACCAAAGCACTTTGGATAAAAGCGCTATATAAAAAGAAAAAAAAAGCATCAAAAAGCAACCACTTGTACAGAGGTGTGTTACGTTCTGGACACCGACCTCGGTCGGTGACCACCCACATTCCTGGCATATGTCACTGGGCTTGTCACCTGTCATTTCCCTGTCAATTAGTGCTGTCACTTAGGGGTGGTTCCTGATTGGCTGTCACGGGGGTGTGTGTGGAATGTTGGTATTTTGTCCCTATTTAACATACCTCTCTTCTGCTTGTCCATTGTCAGGTCTTCACTAATTGCGTTCGGGGATAACGCGGACGGTTCTACTTTGGACCTCCAATAAGCTCCCATTTACCTTATCTTACACTTGTGCTTTTAGCACTTGTTCTCTCTTAGAATTTACTCTGTGTTCTTACTATTAAAGTCGAACCTGTTCAAGAGTAAACACTCTCTGTCTCTGTGATTGCCTTCAACCATTGGAATTCACCTACCTGCATTCTGACAGAAGACCTGACCATCAGAATTCCATGGAGGCCATCATGGAGATGCTCCGGACGCAGGGAGCAGCCCAGACACGGATGGAGGAACATCAGCAGCTGGTCAGCGCCGAGTTAATCCGACTCAATGGGGTCGTCGGATCATCCCAAGCGGTGGCGCAGTCGGCGTTGGCCACAGCCCGACAAGCCCAAGAAGGAGTGGCTGGTGTGCAGTCGGCGGCGGGGGAAGCAGCGCTCCACGCAGAGGGAAGTCGGGGGGTGTTCGGGGTCCAGGAGCGGTCCCGCGAACCACATCTGCAGGCGCCCGCTCGCTATGACGGATCACCGGATGGTTGTCGGGAATTCATCACCCAGTGTCTACTCGTTTTCCGGCTGCAACCACGATCATTTCCATCGGAGACAGCGCAGGTAGCGTATATTATCACACTGCTCACCGGCCAAGCTCTCTCCTGGGCTACGGCGGAATTAGAGGCAGGGGCGATAATCTGCGACAGTCTGGACGCCTTTACCCGGGAATTGAGAAGAGTATTCGATACTTCCCGGGTACTCTCGATCTTCGAGGCTGGTGGTCGTCTTCTCGACTGCCGGCAGGGCCTCCGCACAGTCGCAGCTTATGCTATCAATTTTCGGATCTTGGCTCGGGAGACAGCTTGGGCGGAGAACGTCTGCGTGGTTCTGTTCGTCAGGGGACTCTCAACGCGGATGCGAGATGCTCTCTCCGCGCGTGAGATCCCCGAGCAGCTGGAAGTGCTGATCAACACCACCATCAAGATGGATAATCGGCACCGGGAGAGGGAGAAGGAGCATGTCAACAACACCCAGCCCCAGGTATGTTTTCCTTCTTCTCCTGGTGTTGATAATTCCATGCATTACACGAGTGGGCCACTGGGTGATGAATCCATGCAGCTTGGAGCGCTGTCGCTCTCGGACGACGAGAGGCAGCGCTTCATCAAAGAGCGACGCTGCTTCCGGTGCGGCCGCACCGGTCACCGCTTCGGCAGCTGTCGGGTCCAGGCTGTATCGGCTCGGCGCCAATCGGGGATGGAAGGTGCGCCGTCGGGCCTCGAGAGGGCGCCAGCAGGTGGGCTCATTCCTGCCAAAACCACGGATTCTCGAACATTTTTTGAGGTGGCGATCAACTGTGGGGGTGACATTAGGGGAACTAAGGCTCTCATTGACTCAGGGGCGGCGGGCAATTTTATTCACGTGGGATTGGTGAAGGAGTGGGGAACCCCGGTGGAGGATTTAGGGGTTCCCTTACCAGTCTATGCCCTGGACGGTCGGCCCCTGGGCAGTGGGAGCGTCACCCAACGCACAGTTCCCTTACACATCCGGGTGGAGGGTGGGGAGTGGGAATGGGTTACTTTTTTTGTCATCTTTTCCCCCTATTCTGTCATGGTGTTGGGTCATCCCTGGTTGTCGTCATGTGTTCGTGTCATTAATTGGAGCACGGGCGAACTCTCAACGGCGGCCGACGTCAAGTCGATCGTCAGCGGGAGTTTGCCCAAACCCTTGTCTCCCCCCCCCTCTTCTCTTTTGTCTCCTCCCTCTTTCTCCAGGATGGTGGGGAGCGTGGCAGATTCTGATCTACCCTCTAATCCCGATTTAATAGGGGTGCCTGAGATCTATTGGGACCTGGCGGACGTTTTTAGCAAGACGCGTGCTAAAGCACTTCCGCCTCATAGATCATACGACTGTCCCATTAATCTTCTACCCGGTACCTCCCCGCCTCGCGGGCGAATGTTCTCTCTCTCACGCCCCGAAACCTTGGCCATGAACACCTACATAGAGGAGGCATTGCTTGCGGGGCACATACGCCCTTCCACTTCCCCTGCCGGCGCTGGCTTCTTTTTTGTTGATAAAAAGGATGGTGATCAGCGCCCATGCATTGATTATAGGGGATTGAATGACGTTTCCATCAAGAACCGATATCCTTTACCCCTCATGGACACGGCCTTTGAGTGCTTACAGGGGGCACAGGTCTTTTCTAAACTTGACTTACGTAATGCATACAACCTGGTCAGGATTAGAGAGGGAGACGAGTGGAAGACTGCATTTAACACACCCAATGGGCACTATGAGTATTTGGTCATGCCCTTTGGTTTGGCTAATGCTCCGGCAGTCTTCCAAGCCCTGGTTAACGACGTGCTGCGAGACTTGATTGGGGTGTCGGTGTTTGTCTACTTAGATGATATCCTGATTTTTTCTCGCGATATGGTGCAACACCAAATGCACGTTCGGGAGGTGCTAGACCGTCTCCTCAAGCATCAACTATTCGTTAAGGCTGAGAAGTGTGTGTTTCACACGGACACCGTGTCCTTCCTGGGCTTTGTGTTGACGAAGGGCGATCTGCGCATGGATCCAGCCAAGGTGAGTGCAGTTTTGGACTGGCCACGGCCTTCGTCGCTCAAGGGGTTACAACGTTTTTTGGGCTTTGCAAATTTTTACAGGCGCTTTATTCGCAATTTTAGCGCCTTAGCCAATCCCTTAACAGCTCTCACTAAGGCCTCTCTCCCTGGCTTTGAATGGTCGCCTAGGGCTGAGTCGGCCTTCTGCGATCTTAAACGTCGTTTTACATCCGCTCCTGTATTGATCCGCCATGACGCGGAGGTTCCGTTCATTGTGGAGGTGGATGCCTCTGACGTCGCGGTGGGGGGGGTGCTCTCTCAGAGATGCTTAAAGGATGGGAAAGTGCACCCGTGTGCTTTTTTTTCTCGCCGTCTGTCACCAGCCGAGCGTAATTACGACGTGGGTAATCGGGAGTTATTGGCGATCAAATTGGCACTGGAGGAGTGGAGACATTGGTTGGAGGGGGCGGCACATCCTTTCATTATTTGGACTGATCATAAGAACTTGGCTTACATCCAAGGGGCTAAACGCCTTAACGCTCGCCAGGCCAGGTGGACGTTGTTCTTCACACGATTTCGATATACCATCTCCTATAGACCCGGCTCCAAGAATATCAAACCTGACGCGTTGTCGCGCCAGTTTGATCTTCCTGGGCGGGAGGAGCAGCCCCATCCCATTATTCCACCGGCCTTGATTTTGGCACCCGTGTCTTGGGGCATAGAGAAGGTGGTAAGGTCGGCGCTAACGCGGGAGCCCGATCCTGGTGGGGGTCCTCCGGGACGGTCGTATGTTCCCAAGGTGGCGCGCTCACGCTTGCTACAGTGGGCACATGCGTCATCCCTCACCAGCCACCCAGGGGCAACCAGGACCCTGGAATTTATCCGTAGGAGGTTCTGGTGGCCGACAGTGGAGGGGGATACGCGTTCCTTTGTGGCGGCCTGTCCGGTGTGCGCACGTAGTAAGACCTCTCGACGGGCACCGGCGGGTCTCCTCCGACCACTTCCTATTCCTAAACGACCCTGGTCACACATATCTCTGGACTTTATTTCTGGTCTTCCCCTTTCGGACGGATTCACCACCATTTTGGTGGTGGTGGATCGGTTCTCTAAGGCGGCTCACTTTGTCCCTCTCCCCAAGCTTCCTTCGGCCCGGGAGACTGCTGATTTAATTATACAGCATGTCTTTCGGGTCCACGGGCTGCCAGTAGATATCGTGTCGGACCGGGGTCCTCAGTTCGCCTCCAGGTTCTGGAAGGCGTTTGCCGCCGGCCTCGGCGCCTCTGTCAGTCTGTCGTCTGGGTTCCATCCACAGTCGAACGGGCAGACGGAGAGGGTCAACCAGGATTTGGAGGGGGTCTTGAGGTGTTACGTTGCCGGTAGTCCGGCAACGTGGAGTAGGAGGTTGGCTTGGGCTGAGTACGCGCATAATACCCTTCTCTCCTCTTCTACCGGTATGTCTCCCTTTCAGTGCCAGTATGGTTTTCAACCTCCTCTGTTTCCCGAGCAGGAGCAGGAGGCGGAGGTGCCCTCGGCCCAGGCACATGTGGCTCGCTGTCGCAGGACGTGGAAACAGGTTCGGAAGGCGCTACAGAAGGTTTCGGTTAGTACCCAACGGCAGGCTAACCGTAAGCGTCGTCCGGCTCCAGTTTACCGTCCAGGGCAGCGGGTTTGGCTTTCCACCCGGGATCTCCCTCTCCGGGTGGAATCCAAGAAGCTGGCTCCTCGCTTTATAGGACCATTTAAAGTGATTCATCGGGTTAATCCAGTGGCTTACAAGCTACGACTTCCGAGCTCTATGAGGGTTCATCCGACGTTTCATGTGTCCCTGTTGAAGCCATTCCTCTCATCGCCCTTGGCCCCGCCACTGCCTGTGGTTCCTCCGCCCCGGTTTATTGGCGGTCAACCCATTTACACGGTGCGGAGGATACTGGGTTGTAGGCGGAGGGGTAGGGGGTTTCAGTTCTTGGTGGATTGGGAGGGGTACGGGATAGAAGAGCGTTCTTGGGTGCCTCAAAGGGATATTTTAGATCCCAGCCTGATCGTTGATTTCCGGCGGCTGAATCCCGAGGCTCCTAGGTGAACGTCTGGTGCCGTTCGTCGGGGGAGGGTACTGTTACGTTCTGGACACCGACCTCGGTCGGTGACCACCCACATTCCTGGCATATGTCACTGGGCTTGTCACCTGTCATTTCCCTGTCAATTAGTGCTGTCACTTAGGGGTGGTTCCTAATTGGCTGTCACGGGGGTGTGTGTGGAATGTTGGTATTTTGTCCCTATTTAACATACCTCTCTTCTGCTTGTCCATTGTCAGGTCTTCACTAATTGCGTTCGGGGATAACGCGGACGGTTCTACTTTGGACCTCCAATAAGCTCCCATTTACCTTATCTTACACTTGTGCTTTTAGCACTTGTTCTCTCTTAGAATTTACTCTGTGTTCTTACTATTAAAGTCGAACCTGTTCAAGAGTAAACACTCTCTGTCTCTGTGATTGCCTTCAACCATTGGAATTCACCTACCTGCATTCTGACAGAGGTGGATACCCACATCAATGAGGATCTCACCTGGGCTCACAACACCCAACAGATCATTAAAAAATCCCAGCAATGACTGTACTTCCTAAGAAGGCTGAGAAAATGTGGCATGCCGCCCAACTTCTATAGAAGTACAGTTGAGAGTGTCCTTTCCAGCTCTATCATGGTCTGGTATGGAAACTGCACTGCTAAAAAGAGGACGGCACTCCAGCAAGTGGTTAAAACTGCTCAGTACATCTCTGGAGCAGCCTTCCCCTCACTACAGGACATTTACTCTACCAGGGCCACCAGGAAAGCACATAACATAATTAATAAGGACAGTACACACCCCCAGCACAAACTCTTCAAGCTCCCCATCTTGCCCCCCCCCCCCCCCCCCACACCTTTTTGAAACTGATCACCCCACCCCGCTTTTGTGCCAGGCAGACACTCTGACCTGACTGCCGCTGTGACTGTCACCCTTCCCCCCGAACTATGAATCACTAAAGACACTTTTTAACTGCTGCTGTGACCCACTAGTCACCTCCATTTATATTGTAAACACTGAATCGGAACATGCAATGTTAATCACTGTGCCTTGTATATATTATATTTATCTATTTTTACCTTATTTTTTAGCACTTGCTTGTATTTAAATATGTTTTAGTTAAGTATTGTGTGATTTTGTGTGAAGGGTGAACTAACAAAGTAAGATTTTCATTGTATGGCAAACTGTCTGTTTAACTGTGCACATGACAATAAACAATCTTGAATCTTGAATCTTGAATAATGCACACAGACCAGCAAAGGCCTTCAATTTCGTAAGCTATGACACACAGCGGAGTCCTCTGGGCAAGTTTACTTTCGTCATCTCCTCAGCACCCATGTGAGAACGCTGTTCATCGACTTCAGCTCAGCATTCAACACCATCCTCCCCTCCAAACTCGTCTCCAAACTTGGTGATCTTGTGGAAACCAAGGACCTCGACATTAACTCATCTGTCTGCAACTGGATACTTGACTTCCTAACCAACAGACCCCAGTTTGTTAGGATAGACAATCTCACCTCCTCCACCCTCACCCTGAACACGGCGTCTTGCAAGGCTGGCTGTGTGCTGAGCCCCCTTCTCTACTCCCTCTTTCCACACAACTGCACTCCTATACAATGGCACCAACACCATTATCAAGTTTGCAGATGACACAATGGTGGTGGGCCCCATCAAAAACAACAATGAGTCGGCCTACAGGGAGGAGGTCCAGCACCTGGCGGCCTGATGCACCGACAACAACCTGGCCAGCATCTCTTCTTCCCGAGGAGACTGAGGTAAGCCCACCTGTCTCCTCAGATTCTGGTGAACCTTTATACCGGCACGCCATAGAAAGCATATTCACCAACTGCATCACAGTCTGGTACGGCAACTGCACTGCCTCAAACCAGAAAGCACTGCAGAGGGCGGTGAAAACCACCCAACGCATCACCACTCACCAGTACATCACTCCCTGCAATTGAGACAATTCATCACAATGGTGTCTGAGGAAGAAGGCACGCAGCACTGTCAAGGACACCTCTCATCCCAATCACGGGACTGTATAGCCCCCCTTCCTTCTGGGAGGTGCTATAGGAATCTCTGTTTCAAGTCAAGCAGGCTCAGGATCAGCTTCTAACCGTCAGCTGTTATCGCTCTGAACTCTGTACCACGATGACCCCCCCCCCCCCCCCCCCCGTCCTAAACTCTGAACCCCGCTGTCTGTACTCTTGGCTCTGTTACCCATACTGTAGCTAGTACACTTATACCTGTATCACTGTACATACATCTGATTAGCATTATTACTCAATAGTATTACTTTATATTAGGGCTGGGACTTTTTCCGCATTAATTTTGATTAATTAACTACAGAAAGAATTCAAAGTAAAAAAATATGTATGCATTTAATCGCATGGTGATTTTTCTTTATTGTGTAAGAATGTTACCTTTCAAAGGAGACCAGACTCATGCATCTGCTATAAGTATAAAGTATAATGAATCGCAAATTACTTTTTTTCTTAGTCTGGTTTGTTCATAAAAAAAAAAAAAAAATAAGAGAAATTGAGATCAATCAAGAGTTTTTTTTCCCCAATGGTCAACTGTTCTGGAATGTACTTGAAAGTACTGCGTTTTACTTTTACCTCGAAAATGCTTGAGTTTACAAAAGGTCCTTTGCGCTATATATATATTATTCCTAAAATTGCTGCACTTTGTTAAAAATTGCATTGATCTGTTGATCTGTGTAGTAGCTAATACAGGATTTTGCTGCTTAAACGTATGTATACCGTAATGTATATTCATTGATTCACTCGTATACCAAAATTCATTTGAATTGAAAAATGTTGCTTTTCGCATCAAATATTGATATGCGATTAAAATGTGATTAATTTCGATTAATTAACTAGAAAGTCTAGAATTAATTTAAATGTTTAATCGAGTCCCACCACAACTTTATATAATACTCCAGTTAAATCACTTGTACACATTGCTATTGCACTTTACTGTTACATTTGCACCCTGGTTAGATGCCAAACTTATTTTCGTTGTACTGTACTTGTGCTGTATAATGGCAATACATTTTAATCGAATCTAATCAAATCTAAAACGAAGACTAAATCAAAGAGAGCACTGATGAAACAAAGAAAACATAGCCTACTATTTGTCATTCTGTCTAAATTCATACTAGACAGAAAATAAAAACCTAGAGTGCAGATCAAAGAGATGCAATTCAATACCTCAGACAATGAACCATGTGACTCTGTCGAATCGGATTATGCATACTGAAGTGATCTCTTTTTTGTGTGTGTGGAAGTTTGACATCCCTGTTCCACACCATGCGTAACCATTCCAACACACACACAAACACACATGGGGGTTTTCCCTTACAAGAGCAGAGATCTGCTCAATATACTAACCATTTGATGCTGTGAAATCAATTGCCACCGTGAAATTAATCTGCGTCCTGCAAGGCGAGAAAACAAGCAAGAGAGAACATGGAATTATCAATCATGCTAGATTATATCAAAGCACGCTTCAAAGCATGCAGCAGCCAGCAATGAATCGGCAGGTTATCGGCAGCTGTCTCCTCTAGTATCAGAGTGGGGAGATAAACATAGTAATCATCTCAGCTGTGAGTCTCTTCATCATCTACACTCCATTAGGTGATGTAAGTGAGACATGGCTGGAGGAGGGGGGGGGGCATGTGAAAAATATTCCATCCTTAATCTACTGCTTACAGAAGGATGTTTGCTTCACAGTTTGTGAACTTACCCGCCTTTGATGTAGTCCAGGAAGGAGAGCTCTGTGTCCACCAGGCAGGACAGAAGGGTCACCTGCCAGGTTAGAAAAAGGTTTACTCATTTAGAAAAATGACACATTTTACAGTGTTACAAAATAAATAAAAAGTGATTCATAGCAAAGGCTGTTTCCTGTTTAATCCAAAAAGGTTACTATTGGCCTTAATGACACGCAGCAGTTTTTCTCCATGCATTTTGACATAATGTACATTTGTAAAGTCAATACAAAGTCAACAGTCTCAAGAATGGAAAAACACTTAAGAGGCCATGAAAAGGAAGTTATACTTCAGAGAGTTCATTTGAGGAAAAGGAACCCCCATCTGTTCACGGGGGTGCTGTGCACACATGTCTTTAGCATCTTCCTCCCAGCAAACACAACAACAACATTCTATCCCTGAACCGTGCCCATTTTCTCACATTTTGCAGAAAGCTCTTGAATGAACCGCAAAGAGAAAATAAAAGGAAGAACAGCTTAGATAGCTATAGATATCATGCTATAGATAACATTCAGCCACTAGATGTCACACTACACCTCCCCCATCCCTTTTGGGGTTAGCACCATCGAGTAAGACCCATCGAACTAAGTTAAGATCAAACTGTCAAACTAACCACTCAATTCTGTCATTAGACGCTGAGAAGGCTTTTGACAGGATTGGGTGGAAGTACCTTTTTGAGACAATTCAGAGATTTGGATTTGGAGGATATCTCAAATTGATCAAATTACTATACAAGGGCACCCAAGTGGACTGGCGCCCCATGTAACGCTCTGCGTCGCGAAGCGGCCGACCCGGGTTCGATTCCCGGACCCGGCGTCCTTTGCCGAATGTCTTTCTCCCGTTCCTCCTCTCTCTCTCTCTCTCTCTCTCTCTCTCTCTCTCTCTCTCTCTCTCTCTCTCTCTCTCTCTCTCTCTCTCTCTCTCTCTCTCTCTCTCTCTCTCTCTCTCTACTGGACTGCCCGGTAGTACAAACAAATAAAAATCTACCAAAAACATAATTACATTTTTTTATAATTACTATACAAAACCAGTAGGGATGCCCGATCTCTCGTTTATTATTTTTGTTATTGAACCCTTGGCCATGGCAATTCGTCAATCAACTGAGATCACAGGTATAACAATAGCCAGACAGAACATTGTTTGTCTTTTTTTTGTCGTTTTGTTTCTGATGAACTTAGGAACCTCAATTAGAGTGCCGGATGATCTTTTGAAGATATTTGGGCAGTTCTCTGGATATAAAACCAATACAAATAAAAATATGAATAAATATAATATCAAGATTTTACAAATGTATACCCTATTTCTTGTGTAAAATGTTGTCCGAAACATATTTTAGGTTCAACTTTAGGTTGAAAAAGAGAAAATGTAATTTTTTTAGACTTCTGGTTTGAGTAATCGTCGCTATTTTCTCAGCAACCGGATTTCACAATTGAAATCCGCGTGAACTGTAAGTGTTAGCTAGCTGATGTTTCAGTCACTCAGTGGTGATTTGAGAAATTGTAACATGATAAACACAACATTAATTTTGGACCCACCAACACTTTTTTAAATGATACATTTGTAATAAAAAAGCATTACTTAAACTAATAATAAAAAGAAATTATGATATGTCTACATAAACATTTTATCTAGAGAACCTTTAAAGAAAGTGAGTCATGTCTTTTCCTTTCCACCTCTTGACTTTTGCTGGAAGTATAAATCCCTCTTGAGACGAGCTGCGTACTGACTCACTGTTCCTGAGTTGAAGTATAAATACCTCTTGAGACGAGCTGCGTACTGACTCACTGTTCCTGAGTTGAAGTATAAATCCCTCTTGAGACGAGCTGCGTACTGACTGTTCCTGAGTTGAAGTATAAATCCCTCTTGAGACGAGCTGCGTACTCACTGTTCCTGAGTTGAAGTATAAATCCCTCTTGAGACGAGCTGCGTACTGACTCACTGTTCCTGAGTTGAAGTATAAATCCCTCTTGAGACGAGCTGCGTACTGACTCACTGTTCCTGAGTTGAAGTATAAATCCCTCTTGAGACGAGCTGCATACTGACTCACTGTTCCTGAGTTGAAGTATAAATCCCTCTTGAGACGAGCTGCGTACTGACTCACTGTTCCTGAGTTGAAGTATAAATCCCTCTTGAGACGAGCTGCATACTGACTCACTGTTCCTGAGTTGAAGTATAAATCCCTCTTGAGACGAGCTGCGTACTGACTCACTGTTCCTGAGTTGAAGTATAAATCCCTCTTGAGACGAGCTGCGTACTGACTCACTGTTCCTGAGTTGAAGTATAAATCCCTCTTGAGACGAGCTGCGTACTGACTCACTGTTCCTGAGTTGAAGTATAAATCCCTCTTGAGACGAGCTGCGTACTGACTCACTGTTCCTGAGTTGAAGTATAAATCCCTCTTGAGACGAGCTGCGTACTGACTCACTGTTCCTGAGTTGAAGTATAAATCCCTCTTGAGACGAGCTGCGTACTGACCGTTCCTGAGTTGAAGTATTTCTTTTTCTTCTTCCCTTTCTTCTTTGGATTTAGCACCTGCCAAGAGAACATGGCATGGGTTTATGTTGTAGTCCAACACAGTCAGCGATCCTGACTTATCACAAATGTTGTGTGCAGGCATCAAAGTTAGCTACGGAATTCAGTAGAGGTTAGGAAGCCGGCTTATGATCAAAAGGTCATAATGGATGATCCCTGGATAAGTACATTTTGTTGTTATGCCAATTCCCTTCCTGGTTGTTGTGCCACCCTACTGTTGGTCTGGGGAGGGTGTAGACTACCACCTCCTCCGATACATGTGGAGTTGCCAGCACCCTCAGTAACTACAGGCCAATCTCCAACCTACCATTCCTCTCCAAAATACTTGAACAGATTATTACCAACCAGCTCCACACCCACCTTCAGAATAACTCCCTTTTTGAACCCTTTCAATCAGGCTTCCGAACTCACCACAGCACAGAATCTGCTCTTGTTAAAGTCACCAATGATATCCTGCTAATTTCAGATTCCGGTTTTCTGTCCATACTCATCCTCCTCGACCTCAGCGCTGCATTTGACACCATTGATCACAACATTTTACTCTCCCATTTTAGAACACACAGTTGGAATCACAGGCTCAGCTCTCCACCTATTTCACTCCTATCTATCAGACAGACAGAAGTTCACTACCATGGTACAAACCTGGTCCGTCCTTTCCATCAACCAAATGTTATGTTACAGTCCTTTACCCTCAGACCTCAGGGGTCGTAACAATGGTCATACCTCAACATTTTTTTTTTTTATCCACTTTTTCTCCCATTTCTATATTTTCTCCCATCCCAATTTCGTATCATCCAATTCAACCCTCCCCTGTCACGAACGCTGTTTCTTGCCTCCCACAAGCCGGCTGCAATGTGGACTAAGTCATACATAGCACAAGTCTCCTCTGGTACTTGAGGTAACAGCAGTCGCATCTTTTCACCTGCGCAGCTCGATCTCTCAGTGGCGAGGAGTAACGCGTGGGAGGCTCACGCTGCCCCCGACACTTCCTGATTCTACTGCGCAGGCGCACCAACCGACCTGTAGGAGTCGCTGTCCACAACGCCCGATCCCCACCCATCAGTTTCCCACCCCCTAATACGGCCAATGTGTATTAGTATGAACGACCAGCTAAACTGAAAGCAATGTGGAGCGCTGGGCTCGAACAGGCGAGCCCAGCGTCTCCGCATTCGTGGCGAGCGCCTTGCCCACTACGCCACGTAGCCGCGCCTGTCATACCTCAACTTCTTTCCCTATTACACCTGGTGTCCCCCAAGGCTCAGTCCTCGATCCCATACTTTTCTCCCTCTATATGTTACCCCTCTGCCACATCTTCAGAACACATGGTCTCCAATATCCCTGCTACGCCGATGACAAACAGTTATACATCCACTCCCCTCCTGACACCACTGCTGCTACTACTGCCCTCTCCTCCTCCTGCCTCTCTGGAAAAAAAATCTGGATGAATCACAACCTTCTCCAACTCAACAGTACTAAAACTGAAATCCTTAGAATAGGCCCACCTCACCTTCTCTGTAAAAACCCTCATTGCTCCATATCCATCAACAACCACTCTATCCTCCCCTCCCCCACAGTGAAAAACTTGGGTGTTCTATTTGACCCCAAACTATCATTCGAACCACACATCAATAACATCACCAAGACATGTTACTTTCACCTCAGGAACATTTCTAGCATTAGACCACTACTGTCCCCCTCCCACACTGAAAAGCTGGTTCATGCCCTCGTCTAGATCAGGGGTTCCCAAACTTTTCAGGCCGGGACCCAGAAAATAAGGCGTCAGAGAGCCGCGGCCCAATGCACATCGTCAGGCTTTTTTTTTTTTTGTCAGGCGACCGATTTTTTAAGCCAAATATCACTTCAATCCTATTAAGTTAGTTCAAGTTAGTTATTCATTTATATGTGCTATTTATGAGAGGGCTAACTTGTTGCAAAATAATAATGATAATAATAATAGCCTCATTAAAATACTATTGTTGCTTCGGTTGTTTTCAGCGTTTTATGTGCATAATCTGTTATTTAGTTTGAAATGTTCGTTGAAATAAGTAGATTTTTCGTTTAAGTTAATATAAAACCATATAGTCACATTTTAGAATACAATAGAATAGAATTTTAGAATACAACTAGAAACACTGTCCTGGCCTGCTTCTAAGTTCAGTGGCCTGACATTTTTAATTTTTTTTGGAAATCATCTCGCGGCCCTCCCGTGGCTGCTCGCGGCCCACCTTTGGGTCGCGACCCCGACTTTGGGAACCACTGGTCTAGATTACTGTAATGCAGTGGTGCCCAACCAGTCGACCTCGATCGACCGGTAGATTGCGCGCTGGTTTCAAGTAGACTGTGAGATAATTTAGGTAGGTGGCAAAAAAAAAAAAAAAAGATCAAGCGAAAATCCGCGAGCCTAACTCAGATAGAGTTTTCCACCTGGCCGCTGTATGTATAGGTATATCGACCATCTGGTCTTTTGTGAGTCAATGTGTACGCAGATATTTGTGATCGAGGGTGGCTACGTGGTGCAGTGGGCAAGGCGCTCACCACGAATACTGGAGACGCTGGGTTCGCCTGTTCGAGCCCAGCGCTCCACATTGCTTTCAGTTTAGCTGGTCGTCCGTACTAATACACATTGGCAGTATTAGGGGGTGGGAAACTGATGGGTGGGGATCGGGCGTTGTGGACAGCGACTCCTACAGGTCGGTTGGTGCGCCTGCGCAGTAGAATCAGGAAGCGATGGAGGCGGCGCCCCTCCAAAGTGCAGACCCCTGACGCTGAAAGATCGCGCCGTGCAGGTGAAAAGATGCGAGAATGCGAGTATCGGAGGGGACTCGTGCTATGTATGACTTAGTCCACATTGCAGCCGGCTTGTGGGAGGCAAGAAACAGCGTTCGAGACAGGGGAGGGTTGAATTGGATGATACAAAATTGGGATGGGAGAAAAATTGAAAATGGGAGAAAAAGTGGATAAAAAAAAAGATATTTGTGATCGACATGTCTCGTAACTAAAGCACTTCCGGGGGGGGGGATTTTCCAGGCCAAGCATATAAAGATGATTTGATTCATTTAACCTGGACACTCGCAACTACGGTTTTAGAGCAGAAAAAACTGTGCTGAAAACGGCAACAACCGCGCGTCAACGAAAAAGGACTACATGCTTTGTTTATTGTTGCCAATTGGATCGCAAAGACTGGGAAACCCCAGACACTTGCAGAGAGCTTTTGGTTGCCCTGTACCAAATATGTGGTTTCTGTCCTTTGTGGACAAAGTGTTGCAGAGCAGCTCCATACAATACCGCTGTCAGCTGACACTATTTCAAGAAGAATTGACTGCATGTCGGACGATGTTAAGAGCCAAGTTGTGGAAAAACGTAAGCAGAGCCCGTATTTAATGATTTGAAGCCCATCATCTGTAGCCACATAGAAGGGCTCATTGATCAATTTCGGAATTATTTCCCTGAAAGAAAGAGCACGGACAATATGAACAACTGGATCCAAGATCCGTTCATTGCGCATGACGCTCGCTACATGCCTCCCTCTGTCCCCTATGTGAACGCATACAAAATGGCTAAATATGCCTTGATCGTTTTATAAATGTGTATACAGAAACAATTCCGTTTGATAATATTCATTCATTTCATTAATAACATTCTTGTCATTCTTGTAATTCCTACACTACACCGTTACAATGATATATAAAATATCATATTATATTATATACCCATTCAATATGCACATGACAGAAAATATTATATGCCATATAAGTCATGTGCATATTGAATGGGTATTATTAATCTACTATTAGGCCTACTACTAATACTAGCCGAGAGTAGGTCAGATTTGGGCTGGTAGCTCTCGGCTAGGTGGCAAATTAAAAAGTAGATCTTGGTTCAAAAAAGGTTGGGCACCCCTGCTGTAATGCATTGCTCATTGGCTCAACATCTAAATCCCTCCATAAACTTCAACTAGTTCAGAACACCTCAGACCGCATCGTCACCCGCTGCCCCAAGTTCTCCCACATCACACCTGTCCTCTCCTCACTTCACTGGCTCCCTGTTAAGTATAGGATTGACTTTAAGATCTGTCTCCTCACTTACAAAGCCCTCCACTCCCTAGCACCTGCTTACATCTTCAACCTCCTTCAACTCTACACTCCCTCCCGCTCACTCCGCTCATCCAATTGAGCCCTTCTGAGCACACCACTACTTACTTACTTAGGCCCAGCGCTCCCAATGGAGCATAGGCCATCTACGACTATTCTCCATCCAACACGACTTTGGGCTGTTCTTTCTGCCTCCCCCCAGCTGGTTCCTTGTCTCTTGAGCTCTGCCTCAGTGTCCCGCATCCAGGTGTTCTTAGGCCGCCCTCTCTTCCGCTTCCCCTGGGGATTCCAAGTCAGGGCCTGAGCACACCACACTACCGCCTTAAGTCCACAGAAAACAAATCATTCTCCTCCTCTGCTCCCCGACTCTGGAATCAACTGCCATCACACATCAAAGAAGCCCCATCCGTAGAAACATTTAAGTCCCACCTCAAAACCCACCTGTTCAACCTTGCATGCCCTCACTCCTGACCCTGCAACCCCTGCATCACTTACATTTTCACATCTGTACACACCTATATATATATATATATATAAAAAAATATCCCCGTCTCTAAGCTGTCTCCCTTTCTCTGTAGTATCCCCACCATGTTGTCATTGTGAAAGTCCATGTACTGTGTTTGTCCATGTACTGTAATGCAATGTCTGTAAAGTGCTTTGAGATACCATATGTAAGGCACTATATAATTATTTTTTTTAATTATTATTATTATTATTATAATTACAGTATGTTCGTATGGACGACTGACCATGCCGGAAGTACCACTACCGGGAATTGAACTGTGGTCTTTGCGGTGGTAGGCGAGTGCTTAGACCTCTATACTACCCAGGTGCGCCAAGATTCCTTTTTCTAAAAATAAATTAGTTTGGAAAATGTAACTTTCATCCTCCCACCTCGTAGACGTGAAACTGTGACTGGCTCCTGGACATCTCCCTGTAGCTGGTGCTGAACTCTCCGATTAAGTCGTGGCTGGAAAAGTGAACACACATTATAATCACCTTTCCATTCCTTCCCACCTACAAACCCATTAGGCTTTAAAAGCAATGTGACTTGGTCTGACAGGTGGAACCTGACATGAGGCATCACTTCATAGTATAACAGTGACATGAGTTATCACTTCATAGTATAACAGTGACATGAAGTATCACTTCAGAGTATAATAGTGACATGAAGTATCACTTCAGAGTATAACAGTGACATGAAGTATCACTTCATATAACAGTGACATGAAGTATCACTTCAGAGTATAACAGTGACATGAAGTATCACTTCATATAACAGTGACATGAAGTATCACTTCAGAGTATAACAGTGACATGAAGTATCACTTCAGAGTATAACAGTGACATGAAGTATCACTTCAGAGTATAACAGTGACATGAAGTATCACTTCAGAGTATAACAGTGACATGAAGTATCACTTCATAATATAACAGTGACATGAAGTATCACTTCATAATATAACAGTGACATGAGGTATCACTTCATATAATAGTGACATGAAGTATCACTTCATAATATAACAGTGACATGAGGTATCACTTCATAATATAACAGTGACATGAAGTATCACTTCAGAGTATAACAGTGACATGAGGTATCACTTCATATAATATTGACATGAAGTATCACTTCATATAACAGTGACATGAAGTATCACTTCATAATATAACAGTGACATGAAGTATCACTTCATAATATAACAGTGACATGAGGTATCACTTCATAATATAACAGTGACATGAGGTATCACTTCATATAATAGTGACATGAAGTATCACTTCATAATATAACAGTGACATGAAGTATCACTTCATAATATAACAGTGACATGAAGTATCACTTCATAATATAACAGTGACATGAAGTATCACTTCATATAACAGTGACATGAAGTATCACTTCAGAGTATAACAGTGACATGAAGTATCACTTCATATAACAGTAACATGAAGTATCACTTCATAATATAACAGTGACATGAGGTATCACTTCATATAATAGTGACATGAGGTATCACTTCATATAACAGTGACATGAAGTATCACTTCATATAGTAGTGACCAGTGATGTACCTGAACGCGTTCAATGAACGATCGTTCATGAACGCGTTCGTATTTTGGGCGAACGTGAACTGAACGTACTGTATATCCGCTAAATGAACGTAATTGAGAACGCGTTCATTCTCAGCGCTGTGTAACAGAGTTCAAAAGTGCGTTCATTCTCAGCACTCTGTTATAACTGCGTTCAAAGATGTGCCAGATTTCATATGCATTTCATCTGAAAATCCCAATAGGGTCACTCGAAAATCCAGTTAAAACACACTGTAAACAGGCTGCAAAATTATGTGGAAAACCAACCGATCTGGCAACGTGCCTGTCACCCCCTGCTACGTCATCAGACTCATCACAACAAACAGTGGACCAGCTGAATCTGCGAGCAGAAGCAGAGAGCTGCGCAGCAGCAGGTCAAGAGCAGCAATCGCTCAGAGAACTCTACCTCTAGACGTCGGCATTTGAGCATTTAAAAGAGTTTAACGTTAAAGTCAGTACTGACTCAGACGGAAAAAATCTAACGTTTGTCTGTAAACTGTCTACCCGGTTTGAAGAAGCAAGTCCGCACATCGACGACGTCGACAGCAAACCTTAAGCTTAAACGGCACATTGAGAATAAGCAAACGTCCTGTTTTAGTTTTCATAATAAAGACAATTCAAGCAAAGTTGTTCCTCATGTTTTTGAAAATATACTGTAGAGATGAAAGCTGCAGCTGCTACTAGTGTGGACTGAATGCGCGCGGCAAAGCGTTATGAAATGCCAGTATTCCGATTGCTGTCTGTGGTTCAATATTTTTTACAAATAATAGCTTGCAGCAACGTATTGAAAAACGAACTAACAAAATGGCCCGTTCAATATCTCCTTTATGTTCGAAATGTCAAACAGACCTGGGTGTACCTACAGTCTATCACTACTTTTGGGAATCTAAGTGTTTATCCAGGTTCTGGAGCCAAGTGATTCATTGATTGATTGATTGAACACTTTATTAACATATTGCAGAATGGGTACAGTATAGTACAGCTCAGTCATATATGTTATGATGAATTGAAAATGGGGGACCCTGATGTAAACAAGACGAAAGTCTTTCTCTGGTCTGCATCCCCTTAACAATTGTATGTATTGAGCTGTACTGTATCAGGGTCCCCCATTTTCAATTCATCAGGACATATATGACATACATGACATACAGATAGACAGTACTGCTACATCTATACATTTATGACTACCAGATTAGCAAATACAGTACTGTTTGTGATACAAAAATAGTCCAGAAAAGAGAGTATATACATTTGACATAGAAACTGTACATTGGAGGAGGTTGGGTAGGTGGGGTGGGGTGGGGGGCTGTACATTGGAGGTGGTTGGGTGGGGGGGGGTTGGGTAGGAGGGGTGACACCCTTTACAATTCAAACTATTTGATAAACTTCTACTTTCAGCCCGGAAATGCATTCTGATAAACTGGATTAAGGATAAGCCTCCATTTTTACAAATGTGGTATAGAGATATCTTCGGTGTGCTACCCCATGAAAGACACTGTGCAATGCATAGAGGCAACAACGCTTCCTTTCAGGAGGTGTGGGCCCCACTATTAGACTATTTTCCTGCTGAAATTTCTCGGATCCTTCTAAAGGCCCAGTGCCCCATTGTATGGACAGACCTAGGATAGGAAAAATAAATATATGTTTACATGTGAATGGGCTCGAGACAAGTGCAATACTGTACAGTGCCTGTCTTGGTTTGCTTTCCTTTTTGCTTGTTTTTCTTTTTGTTTTGTTTTTGCTTGCTTATGGTGTGGATGATGGCATAGAGATGAACTGGAGGACCCCCCCCCCCTGTCCCAATGTGTGTTTTTGTAATGTAAGTAACTGTACGTAAAAAATCTATATAAAAAAAATATCAAAAAAGAACTAAAAAGAACTAAATTAGTTCATTTTTGAAACCATGAACTTTAGTTCAAAATTTTGAATTATGAACTATGAACTGAACTAGTTCATTTTAAAAAATTGTGAACTGTGAACTGAACTAGTTCATGTAGAAAGTGAACTTTCCCAACACTGGTAGTGACATGAAGTATCACTTCATAGTATAACAGTGACATGAAGTATCACTTCAGAGTATAATACATTTACATTTAGTCATTTAGCTGACGCTTTTCATAAAGTATCACTTCAGAGTAGGGCTGACCCAGACTAATCGATCAAAAGGAGCCGTAGTCGAATGCCAACCTCTTAGTCGAATGCACAAAAAAGAAATAATATAATATATATATATATACAGTATAAAAAAAATGTATCATTCTTTCCAAAAGCAAAGAGCCCTAGAAGCATGGCAAACGCTAATGGCGCACATACCAGCTAGGCTAACTGCCTAAGAAACGGGCACAGAGGCACTGAAAGACCCATCTAATAAACACACTAGACAGATGTATCCATCAGTGGACCAATTGCATGCTTTCGCAGAGGACAAGAAGCCTTCAGTCGACTCCTTCAGACATTAAGCACCCCCACAGCCCAAATGGAATGATACAATTAAAAAAAGAATATATATTATACCAGTCGATTATCTGCAAATTTCGGCCAATCAAAGTCGACTATACAAATCCTTAGTCGGGGACAGCCCTACTTCATAGTATAACAGTGACATGAGGAATCATTAACAGTATAATACTGACATGAGGAATTAGGGCTGGGCGATATGACGATATTATATAAATATCGGGTACAGTTCATTCACGATACACTTTTTCAACGTATCGTGGATATCGTGATGTTTTGCCCAAGAGGATTGTGTCGCGTCAATCTGTCCACACGTTACTCGTTCATATCTCAGCCCGTGCTGAGATATGCCCATTCCGCGGTCTGTTAATAAAGTTTTCAATCAGACAGATGTATGGAAAGGCTTTTATTATAACATTCGTTGTAGTAAAATCATTATGCCTCATTTAGTCATATCCTGTTGAGCACTGGTCTCCTACTCGACGGCCGCGGGGAGCTAACGATAGTAGCTTTGTTGACGTTGTTCAGCCACAGGACATTCAGGAAGTAAAAAAACTAGGAGCTTGCCGATTGGTGCTAAGAACAGCAGGGCGGGTGCAAGCGCTGTGACGTAATTGGCAGACTCGACTGTCAATCAAAATTATATGTTTCCGTCAGAATGAATGAGTGAAGACTTTGTTAAAGGGTTGCAGAATGGGTACAATACAGTACAGGAGGATGAAGACCAGAAAAAGACTTTCGACTTTTTTACATAAGGGTCCTCCATTTTCAATTCATCAAAACATTTAGAGACATACATATATACAGTAGTTTCATTAAAATGCTATTGATTGATTGATTTAAAACTTTATTAACATATTGCAGAATGGGTACAGTACAGCTCAATACATACAATTGTTAAGGGGATGCAGACCAGAGAAAGACTTTAGTCTTGTTTACATCAGGGTCCCCCATTTTCAATTCATCATATTTCATATCTAAATCATATAATATCTCATTGCTAAATATATGCAATATATAATCTAATAATCTAAATCTAATATATAATATAAAAATGCTAAATGCATGGGTATTTTATTTTGTCTTTAATGTTAGCTTGCAAAATCAAATACTGTCTTGGTAAGCCTCATAATGAATTGTTTGGGGTAAAAAAGAAAAACATCGTGATGTGTATCGTGTATCGCCGAAAGGTCAGAAAATATCGTGATATCATATTTAGGCCATATCGCCCAGCCCTATGAGGAATCACTTAATAGTATAATAGGGGGCGATGTGTGTGTGAATGGATAAAATATGAGGAACAAAAAGCGCTTTGGATAAAAGTGCTATATAAATGCAGCCATTTACCATTTAATAGTGACATGAGGAATCACTTAACAGTATAATAATGACATGAGGAATCATTAACATAGTGACATGTGATATCACTTCACCGTATAACCCTCACCCGCCATCTCTATCCCAATCGTACACCTCCACCTTGATGCTCCTGTAAGGGGGGGGGGGGTGGAGAGAGAGATAGAGAGAGAGAGGGGAGGGAGAAAGAGAGCGAGATAGGGGAGAGAGAGAGAGGAGGGAGGGAAATTCCATTAAAAACCCAATTAGCGCACCGATTTAGAATCTCTTTTCTGGTTAAAAAGCCGTTCATCTGTGTAAGAGGGTGACTGTGTCTGTAGATGACCGGGGCCACAGAACGGTTGGGAGGAAGTCTGATGCTGGGGGTTCACAGGAACTGGAAGATATGATGGGTGAAAGAAGCTAATTTAGAACCAACAATTGATCATATTCACACAGACGCCACTTTGCTCTTAGATTTCGCTGTGTCCCTAAAGGAATCCCACCGTGTGAATATGGTCAAAAATGTGTGTGGGAAAAGAACCAACTTCTGAAGCTGGAAATAGTGATCTCTTCTTCAGCTGCGGTCTTAAAAGCTTATTCTTGGGTTTCATTATTCCTTTTCACATGGTTTTCAGATGGTTGTTTGGCCTGAGTGCAGTCTGAGAACCGGGAGTATGTGACTCGGTTCAGGCAACCTTATGCTAGATGAATGTGAGTCATACTACCATGTCAAATCTTTGATAAAAAGAATCTTCATTTAGCATTAAACAGTGTTACGGTGATTTAGGCGAGATCTATGTAACGTGTCGTGATTGTCTCCATTACTCCCATTCATTTAGCATTATTGATGTTTGTGTGGTTACCGGTGGTCCGAGAGAACCCAACCATGGCACGCATTCAGGCCAAAGAGCCATCTAGATATCGTATGAAAAAAGCATTTCTCTTTTGACTGTGTTTCTAATGTAGGTCAATGTAAATCTCAGATGAAGAGTGCTGAGGCACCCAGTAGAGATGATTGGATTCATGGTATAATAATCACTAGATTTTATACAGAGGCAATGCATTTCAACCCGGTCTCCAAAGGCAATTTCCAGCACAATGAGAGTGAGAGAAGAGTCATAATCTCACTCACTTCAATGCGGGGATAGTTAATTTCTTCCGCCCCTCACCTGCTCTTATAAGTTAAAAGTCATCGTGAAGCACAATCCTACCCCTGAGAGAGGGAGGTCATTAAAAAGTATTGGAGGCTCATCACGCACTGTCCTGGGTTCTAATCCTGCCCGTTGTTGCCGTCATCCCCCTTCTCTCTACCCCTGATTTACTGTCACTCACTATAATAAAGGAGAAATGGCCTAAAAAGTTTGGAATCAAGTGTGAGTGAGTGACTCCTTCCTGCCTCCTTTTTTCCTGAGATGTACTGTACGTACTAATAAAGGAATACATAGACAGCACAGCCGTCAGCATGATCCATCCACTGCCCCTTTCATTCAGCTCCCAAGATGAAATAAAGGAATGTGTGTAGACACTGTACCTGTCGTAGTCTCCGTTACACAGAGCCCTGACGGGGATTTTGAAGGCCTGCCACACTGGATCCAGAGTGTTCTTCACCACCTCCGTCTTATGGGAGATGGTATACCTGTGGCAGGTAAACACACACACAACGCACGCATGCACACACAGTTTGCAGTTGTCGAACTTCGCCAAACCTTTTCAAAATCCCCGCAGTGCATATGACCACTGAACACTGAACACTGATCTCTCCACACACAAGCACACATGAACACACACACACACACACACACACACACACACACACACACACACACACACACACACACACACACACACACACACACACACACACACACACACACACACACACACACACACACACACACACACACACACACACACACACACACACACACACACACACACACACACACACAGCACACAGCACACATCCTCACTTGCACTCTGTCACTCACAAGCACACTACAGGTCACTTAAAAAAAAAATCACTTTCAAAAACATAACTGTATATTGTATAGTATATTATATAGTATTGTATATAAGACTCATACAATATATATACCTTAAATTCTTAACCTTAGCATTGTATTGTATTTTATCTTAGTACTTTTTATCATGTCTATTTTATTATCTATTCTATTCTATTATTTGTATTTTTTGCACAATCAAGGCGGGCATGGCCCACCTTCATTTCACTACATGTCTCGTGTATGTATGTGACGATTCGAATACATCTCTTGAATCTTGACCTGTCAACGTGTCTGTTTGTGGTGTAGTGTAGTGTGGCGTGGACGTATCCAGTGTGTAAGAAAGGTTTGTCCCTCTGGCTGAAGAGAGCAACTGTTAAGTTCCGTGGTTGTGCTTATTTCCGTGGTGCAGAGGGGACTGCCGCTCTGCCCTGCAGCCCAACATTTGGAACTGCCTCAATAACAAGTCAGCTGCACAAAAGAACGATGTGTTAAGTGCAATACACTGACACTGACTTGGATAAAAGCATCTGCAGACTACTCGTTCCTTTCATCTCCACTAATCCTGGTGTCTGCCGCCCTGCTTTCTGTACAGGTCACGTATATACACACAGAAATATTATGTAACTTCAAAAGAGAGTTTAGCTCTCATATCCTCCCTACTGTAATTGTGGACTTTTTGGAGCATGAATGATATCACTCGGCGTCTATATGCATTTATAGCCTATGGACACATAGCCCCCACCCCATCTTTAATGTCACATAGTGGTGTCTAGAAATAGGACGGAGGGGGGAGTCTTCCTGTCGACTTACGATCCGTCTTCATTGCTGCGGTAGAAGACAAGGAAAGGGTCAGATTTGCCAAAGAAGTCTTTCTTATCCAGCTTGTTGCCGCAAAACTGCAGCATCACTGACTCCTGCATGAGATGAGGGTAGACACCGAGATAGAATTACAAGACAGTGATAAGATAACCAAACACTGAAGTAAATTAAGATTATACAAGACAGTAATAACCAAACACTGAAGTAGATTGCGATTATACAAGACAGCGATAATCAAACACTGAAGTAGATTAAGACTATACAAGACAGTGATAACCAAACACTGAAGTAGATTACGATTATACAAGACAGCGATAACCAAACACTGAAGTAGATTAAGACTATACAAGACAGTAATAACCAAACACTGACGTAGATTAAGACTATACAAGACAGTAATAACCAAACACTGACGTAGATTAAGATTATATAAAACAGTGATAACCAAACACTGACGTAGATTAAGATTATACAAGACAGTGATAACCAAACACTGAAATAGATTAAGATTATACAAGACAGTAATAACCAAACACTGACGTAGATTAAGATTATACAAGACAGTAATAACCAAACACTGAAGTAGATATACAAGACAGTAATAACTAATAACCAAACATAACCAAACACTGAAGTAGATTAAGACTATACAATGTGTGGCACTATTCCAAACCAAATCAAAACAAGTCATATTGTTGAGGAATATCTTGAGAGGTTGTGAGATAGAGAGTTGACAAAGCAAGACTAATACTAAATTTTACTTTCCTTGTTGTACATGTACGTGTGTGTGTGTGGGTGTGTATGTGTGTGTCCCCGACATGCCAATCCAGGAAAGCATTTACCTGTCTAAACTAGTTTAGTATGCTTTGTTTGTCTTTACAGCCCCATATCAGTACTTAGGACAAAAGCTGCTAATATCAAAAGGGATTCACTAAAAAACAGGCATCTCACGTATTGCGTCACGCACCGCGCCCAGTGGGCTGTTAAGATGAGGCTTGAGGTCCAATAGGGTAGGGGGGGATCTATACATGAGATGCCTGGATTTTAGGGAGTCGCACCATGTCCAATGGGCGGTTAAGTCGGGTTGTGAGGTCCACTGAGTTTAAGGTTGAGGTACGGGTGGGTCTATACACGAGATGCCTTGATTTCTTTTAGGGAGTCCCAGTTACAAAAAGTCAGTTGTTGGTGACTGCAGTACAGTAGTAGGAGTGTGGACGAGTGAGTTATTCACAGACTGGTTGAACATGGGTCAAGCTCCTCCTTACCCTGCAGTTGCTCAGCTCCTCTGCTCTCACTATAAGAGTGCCACATTTCTTCCCTGGGATTCCACTGGGAGAAAGACAAAAGAAATACTTAATTAAATGGTAAATGGACTGCATGTATTTGGTTCTGTTCCGTTAGGGGCTCTGCTTGGCATCACTACTGCACTCCCTCGCGTACGTGCACGCGTACTGAATACAATTCCACAAATATACCTTTAATACCAGTATTAGTCTGACCACACCCCTCATCAGCTTACCTTCATAAGCAGGTGTGTGGTCACCTGCTCTCCTCCTTCTCGCTTTCACCACAAGGAAGTGCCTCGGTAGTACCCCACTTGACGTGTTGTTAGTTGAAAAGAGTTGTGACTGGTTTACATTGTGCTTAATCTTTTCTTCTCTCACATCTGTTGTACAAGAAAAGGTTGGGTCATAATGTATTCCGCGGAGAGTAGACCCGCTAGACCTACTCTTCACCACCGGTTCTCCATTCCCGCCTCCGTCGTGCGCCTCGGTGCTGGGCTGTTGCCACTCTCGTGGTTGCCGACCCAGCCCGGGAGACTGCCGGTGGATAGTTTTCCTCACCGAAGAGCCGAGGGTTCGGTGCCGTCGCTCCGGCGATGGCCTGATCTCGACTCTGGTTCCTCTGGTTCTGGGGAATCGCCCGTTGATGAACGGGGGATTGTTTTGGAGCCGGAGGATTTGCGACGCAAACTTTTCGCGTCTGCTCGCTCGCGTCGCAAGATGGTGGCGTGCAGACGCGAACGGCCTGGGTTTGGGGAGCTGCTGGAGACCAGCGAAGATGCGTCCGGCTCGGGATTTCCGATGGAGACTGAGGACTTCATGGACGAGGCGGACGGATTTTTGTATGAGGGCCCCGTGGAGGAGAGTATCCCTCCTCGGGAGACCCCGGAGGGGGGGGAAATGGCTCCATGGGGCGCCCTGTTCGAGGATGTCGAGGAACCACCATCGGCAGGATGCCCTACTGTCGGCCGCATCGGATTGTGGCTCCTTGACCAGTCGCAGCCTGCTGTATGTGAGGGATGCAGGGTCGGTGGAGGAAGGTTCGCAGGGGGAACTGCGGGCCTTGTTTCCCGAGCTCATGGCGGTAGCCGCCGCCGCAAACGGTGTGCCGCTGCCGCTGCCATTGCCTGCACCTGTCCCTGATGACCTCATAGGCCATCTCTGGCAGCGTTCCCCAGTGAGAGGGGTGGACGTTGTCTACCCATTTTTCCCATCGATGGGGGCCTATGTTCGTCGGGGTCAGGCGGTGTCCAACATCATGGGACTAACTCCCGCCTACGTACCAGTTACGCGGGTGTCGGGGTTAGTCAAAGGTATGGGGGAGGGCGTGCCTCGGCTTGACAGTCCGATGGCCGCGCTCCTCTGTCCGGATATGGTGTGGGAACCCCTATGCAAGCCGGTCCTCCAGGGGAAATCGGCTAGGCGATTGGCTTATTGGGGTGACCAGTCATTCATCGCTGGTACACAATCGCTGGCTGCGGCGTCTAACATCGCCCACCTGGCTAGATTTGTATCAGGGATAATGACGGGCGGCACGGATCTGAACGAGGTGAAATGCGATCAGATCACCCAGGCTGCGGGAGCTGTCCTGCACCTTTCCCAGGTGCTGGCCATAGCCATGGGGAAAGTGCGCGCCCTGGCCACCCTGGGCCAGCGTCACCTTTGGCTGGAGCAGGCCCGTGTGCCAGAGAAGAAGAGAGCTCCTCTTCTGACGGCCGCCCTCTCCGACGCTGGCCTGTTCGGGAAGGCCCTGCAGTTGATGACCTCAACATGCAGAGAGATGGCAGAGGAGAGATCCATCCTCCAACCCCATTTTCCGCCTCCCGTCCTTGCCGGTGGAGGCAGAAGGCTTCCGCGACGTCGAGCTGTCTCCGTCGCCGCTACCACTGCCTCCGCCGCCGCTGCTGGCCCTGCCAAGAGGGCCAGGGGACGAAACGGCGCTTCGGCCACCGCCGGCCCATCCCAGACCGGAGGAGACGGTAGGGAACGTCGTGTCCAGCAGACTGTAACCTACCGTCCCTCCGGGGCTCCCCGGGGTGGCAAGACTCGAGCGGCGCGAGGTGGCAGACGCCGTTAGGAGTGACTTTTTCCCCTCTGTGTCCCCTCTCCTACACCCTTCCCGGCCCCTCTATGATTTTGTGCCTTAACATTATTTAGTTATTTAAAGGGGAACTATTTTACTATTTCTTTCACTATTTGGGCACTTTTACACAATTCCTGTGAGTCTATGGAACACCTCTGTAATATATATTTTTTTTTATTCATTGTTTTGTATTTCTAATCAAGTCCTCAAAAACAGCATTTTTCTACCTCAAGATTTCGAGCTGTTTTGAGCCTGGGCTCCTAAACCACTGCGCCGGGCCTGCTGAGCGTCGTGTTCGCCTGAACATTAACATGCAGCGGTGACTATATGACATCACATATAGGCACATTTTCAAACGACTCAGTTCAGTGAGGGTGAATATTGTGAGAGGAGAATTGGAAGAATGCACCAATATGAGAATTTTGAGACATAGATCCTATTAATATAAGTTCACATAGCTAGGAAACAATGCTAAACACTCAAAAAGGCCATTTATAAGATAGTTCCCCTTTAATAAAAAAAGTTCCCCGACATAAGGGGGACTGTGTTTTGGCCGAACAAACTGTGTGTTTCTTCAAACAAATCATATGGTGGGGTTGTGTATATATGAATCTGCCCTGTTTTACGTTGTGGGGTGAGTTGTGTTGTGTTACGAGGTTAAGCAAGGTCTGCAACGTACACTCGGTAATAGGTTCTATTTAGCTTGATGCTCCACATGCAGTTAGAACTGGTGTTATTCCATTGCTTTAACTAAGTATATGTGTTTTCACAATGCTGTGTTGTTTAGTTGCAGTAATACTCGTACGCACACATTTCACGGCCTAGCCGTTTACTCTCGTTCAGCGTTTTTTCCTATGTATGACATAGGCAACGGGTATAGGATTCACGCACAGGCGACTTGTGTTTTGTTGTAAAACCTTTTTACATTTCTTGTAGGTAGCAGGCATTGTATTAGCTTCACTATGCTTTGCTTTCTACCGGAGGTTTTTCAAGATGGCTACGGTTGTTTTTCTGTGTGTAGGGATAAAGGGTGTGTTTTCGGGAGGGGGTGTCGAATAAACCCCTCCTTTCCCACTTGATTGGTTTAGGGGATTTTTTATCTTTTCTGCTGAGCCAGTCAGGGCCAAGCCAGTGCTTGACAGGGGGGGGGGGGGGGGGGGGGGGGGGGAAAGGGGTATTCTACCGACTCCTGTTACATGACAGGATCCGGTAGGTTTTTCCCCGCCCGTTGTAGCGTTGTTGCTATGGCGACGCCTTCCATGAGCTGGTGTCTTAAAGATGTCGAGGTTGGGCGCAGGGCTCACAGGCCTGCTGCGCCCGGTTTATGTGTCAAACTTGAGTCTATTGGTCACGTGTCTCACAGTTTACATATCTTTTTTCTTGACCATAGTCTCATGTGGGAAGGTGTTTCTGGGAGGGTCTTACACTCTGATTAAAAGGAGTGACTGGATTAAAATCATGTGAAAAACAGGGTTTTTACTCCCAGCTGTGCAGTTGGGTCATACGGGTGATGCCTTTTCTTTATTTTTATAAAGAGTTGAATGTGTCTTGATGGATTGGAAATGAGGGTCCCTGATGGAAACAAGACTAACGTCTTTCTCAGGTCTGCCTCTCCTTATCCTATTGTGTGTATTGCCGTACTGGGTTGTACCCTTTTCTGCAGTCTCTTGGGTAAATTTTTTCATTCATTCATTCATGGAGTTGATTGCATCTCGCCCCTCTTGTCGTTTCCCTGGGCGTCTTGGGGATTCAATATGGTGGTCTAAACGGCCTATTGTTGATGTGGGTATGTCCGAACGCACACATAGTGCTGGCTCAGGATGTGCTTTTGGGCCATTGGCTGACTAGCGCGCCTTGATTGCTTGGGTGAAACAGCGTTTTTATGGAGCAATTGGGATGGGGGTTTTTCCTCTTCCGACACCCTGTGTGGTTGTCGATGGGTTCCCGTTCATGTCAGGGGATGGTGACGGAATGGGTCTGGACATATGGGGAAGGGTCTCACGCCCTAGGGGTGGGCCACCGGGCGCGGTTCATACCGACACGTCTGGGTGGCGCCTTTCTTTTTTATGTTGGGATCAACACGCATATCTGCCCCTTCTCCTGGGGTTGGCAGGTCGGCGTGGTTAGGGCACGGGACTGGTTCTGGTCGCGCTGGTCCAGATCAGTTGCACCCGTTGTCCGCTGGGGATGCAGATCTGCTGTTCTGGTACCCTGAGGGATTTGGGATTTTTTCAGGGGGAAAAATACTAGGTAGGTCCGGGTGTCACAGGGTTGAGCGTTATGGAACCCTTGTTAGGTGCGTTGTATTCTGCACTGTCGTAATGGCTTACGGCCGTGCCGACCTGTACGCGTCCGATCTCGTCGGATCTCGACCGCTGTGCGGGTTGGTCTTGGTTGGTACTTGGTTGGGTGACCTCCTGGGAATACCGAGTGCGGGGTGCTGGGGCTGGTCTTCCATTTTTACGCTCTTCTCTTGCGCTTGGCGCTGAGGGGCCTGTTGGGGTGGTTTTAACCTCCTCGGGGGACCCTGTGCTCCCCGTATCACCGGGCCCGGTCCGGGGTGATGCTCGTTGACCCGTAGGCCCGGGATAGCCCTGTTGGAAACCGGAACACGGGCTGCGGCGGTGCCGCAGATGTGTTTTTGGGGTTCTTTCCTGAGGGGTTATGGGACCAACCATTGCATGGGGTAATGCCTGGGTGGTTGGTTCTCTGGTGTGTTGCTGCAGTGTCAACTCCCGGTTCTCCGGTTGAGGGTGCCCCTGCATGTTCATGACGTCTGCCGATCGTATGGGCTTTTTCTGTGGGCAGCTGTCAGGGGTCGAGTGGTCTAAGGATCCCACTTCTGACATGCTGTTTAAAGGCTTGGTTATGCGACAACGCCAGCTTACGCCCCTTCCGCCGGGGCGGCTGTTTTCAGCTGTCCTTTCTGGCGCCTGCCTCGTCCGCAGTTTCCAGGCTTGGGTTGACAGCCTGTTGCCTGGTCTTTTTCCCCGGTGCACTGCCTGCTTCCTTTGGTTAACTCTTGTGTGTTATGACCATGCTGTCTGCCTGTTGCAGGGCCTGTGTTCCAGGCGGTGTGCTGTTGGGGAGGACAGGGCCCGCTCGGCTGAGGGGCCTTTGTCCGAATACGCTGGCGATGTGGGGGGCGGGGTCACTAGGTGCCCACCTGGTGGGGTCTTGATGCTGGCATCGTGGACTTCTCCGGGCCCCCATTCCAGGGAGTCCAGTCCTTTTGGTGGGTCTGGGTCTTCCTTCGCGCTCCGCTGCTACGGCCTTGCCACGGGGTTGGGTTTGCCCTTGATCCCGTGATTCTGGGGGCAGTGACGAGGTTGTTTCCTACGTTCGTTCCCGGGTGGCATGCGGGTTGTGCGTGGGTGTAGTCGTGGGGTCAAGCCACGGTCTGCTCACCCTGTGCGTTGGGTTGCTTGAGTGCCTCTTCGCACGGTCGGGTTTGTCGCCCTCCCGTGAAGCCCCTAATAGGCTCGGCCCTCCCTGTTCTGATGGTTGTGGGGGGCTGTCAGCGGGGTGTATTTGTCAGCCAGCGGCTCCGCTTGGCCTCCCTTTGTGCAGTAGTGATGCCAAGCAGAGCCCCTAACGGAACAGAACGTTAGGTTATGGCTATAACCAAGTTCTGTTAGTTAGGGGTGACGCTTGGCATCAGACGGCCGCTGCAGCCCTTGACCTCACCTTGTGGTGAAAGCTTGGGTAGGAGGAGAGCAGGTGACCACACACCTGCTTATGAAGGTAAGCTGATGAGGGGTGTGGTCAGACTAATACTGGTATTAAAGGTATATTTGTGGAATTTTATTCAGTACGCGTGCACGTACGCGAGGGAGTGCAGTAGTGATGCCAAGCGTCCCCCCTAACTAACAGAACTTGGTTATAGCCATAACCTAACGTTATTACAGGTAAGCTGGTCAGTGACAACTCATAGGAAAGCAGAGTAACATTCTAACAGTGTCCTCTCTGTGCATTACTACAGTTGTGTATTTTAATAATAGGGAATTTCTCAAGGAACCACACTTTAATATCAAGATAATAATAATATCCCATATTAAATGTTGGGAAACTAAATGCATACTAACACATATAATACACATACTTCAAAACTAGGGCTGTCAGTTTATCGCGTTCATTCGATTAATTAATTACACCGCAAATTATCGCGTTATGAAAATTAACTCAAAATTAATTAAAAAAATATATCTCATTCATTCCATAAGAACGTAGAATACACATTTACAGACTTATTTTTTTATATGGTCCATTTGCATGTTCTTGGTATCTGATTCTAGGGACATCTATGGATCTCAGGGAATGTATTCCCAGTGTCAGAAATACTGTGTCTGTTACTAGGCTTGAGTAAATTGTAATGAACCAAATGAGAATATCAATTACATTTTTGACTTTGACTGTAAATAACACCATGCTAAAATTTACCAGACCTGAAGAATCTAAGCAAATGAATAAATGGAAGATGATTAAACAGAATGTTTTGTAGATACAGTACTGAATTCTGCCATCCGGACACATGCCATTTGAAATATGATTATATAATATAGAATATCAGGCCTAAAATGGTTATGCGATTAAAATGTGATTAATTAGATTAATTAATTACAAATCCTGTAATTAATTAGATAAATGTTTTTAATCGCCTGACAGCACTATTCAAAACGAAAGCACTGTGCAACTGTGTTAGTGCATCCAGTGACATTTCAGATGCAAGATGTTTGTTTACACACCAATCCGTTGAGGCATAGCACTCAATAACGGCAAGAGAGACCGACCACTAAAAATAGACTCAATTAATGCCATGGATCCCTGGGCTTGATTGTGAGCTAGGAGGGAAGGGCAGAGACAGTCTCATTGGGCTAAGTAGTGCGAGGAGTCCTGTGATGTCAAAAGGGAGAAAAGGGGCTGTAATGTTCACAGGGAAAATGTATGTGAATTGAAGTGAGTCTCTGATACCCCCCCCCACTACCCCCCGCCCCTCCGCCTCCTCAACGGTCACCTGAGAATTGGTTTGGGGTTCTTTGATGCACAGAGAACCACTCACTGATATTAACACAGTGGGTTCTTTGATGCATGGAGAACCACTCACTGATATTAACACAGCACGAAACCGCCACGCTCAGGGGACGCAGGGAAGAGAAATGAGACAGAAACATAAGAAGGACAAGGAGAGGCGGCTGGGTGGCGCAGCGGACACTGCACTCGTCACCAACGCAAGAGACACCGGGTTCGAATCCGGCTGTCGGCGTTGCCTCCGGCTTGGGCCGGCCGTCATACTAACTCAATTGGCAGAGTTAGTCGATGGGTGGTAATCTGAGCCTCGTTACACCTCGCCAATGAGAGTCCGCGCTGGCAGGTGAAAATATGTGACAGGCTGCCTCTGCGTGTATCGGAGGGGACACGTGATGCAAGGCTTCTATCCTCCCTACAACTGGCCAGTGGGGGGCATATGCGAGCAACGTTCAAGACAGGGGAGGGGAGAATTGGCACAGCGAAATTGGGATGGGAGAAAAATAGAAAAAGAGGAGAAAAAGTGGATCAAGAAGGACAAGGAGAGACAGACGGAGATGGACTGAGACACGGGACGAATAGAGTCAGTGAGAGAATAAAAGACAGATAAGCCAGAGGAGAGGAGGTTAAGGAGAGAAAGGAAGAGTGTGTGTGTGGGAGGGGGGGGATGGCAGCACACAGGGATTAGCAGTCAAGAGTACTGGACAAGAGCCTAAAGCTGGCAGAGGTTATTCCATTCCTAAACGGACTCGCTGCTCACCTGTGGAACCGAGGCTCCTCTGATAAACAGCTCAACTGCTAACACTGAACAGTTACTTAACTTCCTTTTATTCTAGGAACCAATGAATGCTTGATGTCTAATTTCTATTCATTTTTTTAATGTTTTTTTATGCCAGCGAGTACGGATTAAAACGAGCTAAATCCGGCATATTTCTTTGAACCCCTTAAGGCCGACAGGCCTGATATCGGGCCAAGATTTATTTCACGTCATAAATAGATCAATACATTCCGTCATAAATAGATCAATACAAATCAATACATGTTGTTTTTCTTCAAACGTAGCCAAGAGTTAAGACCATAACCCTATCAAAACAGCAGTCAAAGTGTATATATTTTTTGTTTATCAATGATTTTAAGTGTTATTAGCGAAATATGAGTTCATAAATATCTTGTCTCATAAAAAGTATCTGTACTTACAGTAGATTTCATTCACGGTGAAATCGGTGGTCACGATCCATAGATGTATGACTTGGCCATAATAAGGTAATTTATATGCCTGCTATTCTATATTCTTATATTCATATTTCAAAAATTGCATGTGTCCGGATGGCAAAATTCAGTACTGTATCTACAAAAAAACATGTAAATCATCTGCCCTTTATTCATTTGCTAAGATTTTGTGTACACTTGATCTCAATAAGGTGCTGAATTAGCTCAGTGGCAATCTTTCACGTCTGGTCAATGTTAGCATTGTGTTATTCACCGTCAAAGATGGCCAAATTATTTTAAAAGATTATTCATATTCTCCTTTGGTTCATTACCATTTACTCAAGCATAGTAACAGACACAATATTTCTGACACTGGGAACACATTCCCTGAGGTCCATATATGTCCCTAGATACCAGGAACATGAAAATGGACCTTGTAGAAGTGGTGCAATCTTCCATTTACTTGGGTATGTACTTTTAGGTGAATTTTCTGAAAATATGGCTAGGGCTTAAGAGGTTAATGTGCAGTCCCTGTCAAATACACAAACACACATTTCCCCCCTCATTTTCTATACTGTAGGTCTTTGGAAAGAACATTCTTTAGGGATGACTCACTACTATTATGCTACTAACATACTGTACATGAGAGCTTGCATGCAGCTCGCATGCTCTGACATTGCGTGCTGGAGCTCCATAGAAGTAATTGTTTCCATCATGGTACCGTATACTGTATATGGAGTATGATACATGTTTATCTTCATGGGCCGTCGGTTTTATCAATTCGTCCCCCTTGTGTTTTTCATCTGCCACCTCGGATCATGTGCTCTGGCGAGTGTTTCACATGCGGTCATCTCTTTTGCCTTTTGCTAGCATATTTCTGCGATATGCGTCCACGTCACTGAGCATAAGTGCCGTGCTTTTGACTGGGCGGCCTCATGTAAATGGATGTGCTTCAGTTGGAGGCAGTGAAGTGTGTACAGACAGAAACACAGATATCTCAAACATTCTGAATTTATGCCTAAAATATCATACAGTATCACAATATTATTTTGACAGTATAAGGGTATGTGACGGTATACCTTTCCAGTACAAATTACAATGTGATATGACATCTTTTTACATCTTTACCTTGTAATACAATTGGCATGCTCTTATTTAATTCAAATGGTATATTTTCTTAAACTTTTTAATACTGCAGCAAGGAATCTTTTTTTTATTAACTTTAAAATTATACAGTATATATATATATATTGATATTCCGATTCTTGGGAACCATCATCTCCCATGACCTCAAGTGGGAGCTGAACATCAGCCCCCTCCTCAAGAAAGCACAGCAGAGGATGTACTTCCTGCGGCAGCTGAAGAAATTCAACCTGCCGAAGACGATAATGGTGCACTTTTACACAGCCATCAAAAACCCCAAACTATGCAGGTATATTTGAGTCCTTCCCTTATTTGTGGAACATTTATAAAATAAAAAGTAGTCCACTTTGAAAAAAGACTACCATGTGTAGACCTATTTGAAATAAAACACAGAAGAGGAGAAAAAACACTGGCATCTGTAGACCTACTTTAAAATAAAACCCCAAACTCTGCAGGTATATTTGAGTCCTTCCCTTATTTGTGGAACATTTATAAAATAAAAAGTAAATGTTTTGTTGTTCGCAAATTTCTCACCACATATATATCAGGCATACAGGTAAGCCTGCATCGTTAGTCGTGAAAGCTAATTAATCTGTCCACTGAATTAAACCCTCTATTTTCCTCGGAGACTTTCCTTTTTTTGGATTTATCCATGGTTAGCTTACTGGGGGGTCGAAAACTCAAGATTAACCACCTGCAGACGGCAGGGAGAGGCGCGGGGTGTGACGTATATTTTAGTTGACAAATTATTTTAGTTGACGAAATATTTTTGTATTATCACCTCGATCTCCAAAATAAGAGGTGTTATAGGGTTACTGTAGGGTTTCTATAGGGTTTCTGTAGGGTTGCTATAGGCTTGCTGTAGGGTTGCTATAGGCTTGCTATACACGAATCCGGTGAAGTACCAGTTTACCAGTCGCCATTACTGTGGTTGCGCAGTACTACAATATGCGGCGCGCGTTGGAATGTAAGCTGTGCTAAGAAGTGTACAATTTTCTACTTTTATCATTTTAACATTATTCAACATTACTGTTGACTAGGGCTGTCCCCGACTAAGGATTTGGATGGTCGACTAGGATTGGCCAAAACTTGCCGTTAGTCGACTATTGGTCGACTAAAAAAATATATATATATTAGTGCTGTCAAACGATTAAAATATTTAACTCGATTAATCGCATGATTGTCCATAGTTAACTCGCGATTAATCGCAAATTAATCGCATTTTTATTTTTAATTTTTTTTTACCTTAAACAGATCTTTTTTAAGTTCCAAGTTTTAATACTCTTATCAACATGCGAGTCAACAAATGCTTGCTTTGTGCAGCCATTTAACACAAAAGGATGACCCTCATGCATTGCAAATTTGCATCAAATTCAAAACAGAGTGATGCACAAAATAACTTAAAAGAAAATAATAATTTAAAACAATGAATAAAGTGTGCATGAAATAATAGGGGAAAGAAAACGTTAGGAACTTGTTACATTCACACACACAAGGGCTGATTAATCACACACCCCCCCCCCTCTCCCTCACACACACACTCTCCCAGCTCTTTTTCTCTTTTGCCCCTTCCTCATCTCTCTCACCCCCCTCTCTCTCTATATCTCACACACACACACACACACACACACACACACACACACACACACACACACACACACACACACACACACACACACACACACACACACACACACACACACACACTTCAGAAACAAACATAGTATCAATGAGAGCATCAATAATACACCCGAGTGAAGTCTAGTAAAAAAAAAAAAAAAAAAAAAAAAAATAGTTAATCTTGAGTTAAAAAAATTAGTGGCATTAATAGAATCGGGAGTTAACGCGATATTAACGTGATATATTTGACAGCCTTAATATATATATATTTTAAAACTTTATTTTTTTAATCATTCCATTTGGGCTGTGGGGGGTGCTTAATGTCTGAAGGAGTCGACTGAAGGCTTCTTGTCCTCTGCAAAAGCATGCAACTGGTCCACTGATGGATACATCTTGATATTTGTCTAGTCTAGTGTGTTCATTAGATGGGTGAAATCCTCTTTCAGTGCCTGTGTGCCTGTTTTCGTAGGCAGTTAGCCTCTGGTATGCGTGCCATTAGCGTTAGCCACGCTTCTAGGCTTCAGCCCTACTGTTGACAAGCAATGATGTCTAGGAAGTCGGGAAGAAGCTGTGCAGTCCTCGGCTGCTCAAATAGTAGTGGCAAACTTCAAGTTTGGAAAAAGACTGAAATAATAATAACAATAATTACTAATTAGGGATGTCTGATATTATCGGCCTACCGATAATATCGGCCGATATCGGCATTAAAATGTGATATCGGAAAATATCGGTATCGTTCTTTTTTTTTACATTTCTATAACCTTTATTTACCCAGGCAAGCAAGTAAGAACAAATTCTGATTTTATTTATTGTCAAAAGTATGCATAATGTTATGTTAATAAGAAATATGTAATGTTAATTACCTGAAATGAGGGTAACCCTGCATATATCGGTATCGGTTGATATCGGTTGATATCGGTATCGGAAATTAAGAGTTGGACAATATCGGTATATCGGTATCGGTAAAAAAGCCAATATCGAGCATCCCTAACAATAATGACAGTCCAGTAATTAAATCAAAATGAATGTAGATTAAAAGACATAAAAATAATAAATACAATACATGTGCTCTTGCTCGCTCTTCCTCGCTCTTTCCTTCCCCTTCCCTCCCCCCCCCCCCCCCCCCCCCCCCCCCCTGCATATATGTACCAATAAAATACTACCGTTTGAACACAAGGAGCATCGAGAGTCTTGTCTGAGACCCATTAGGTGCAAACGTCTAGGAGTCAGGTAAGTCCTATGAACAAAATTAAGATTAATCTGTTGGTGATCTGGGTTGCGTGATGATAGCCGAACGTTTGCCCAGACTGCATCCCAATCAAAATCTACTTCCAAGTTTGGGATATCCTTCCTCCAAACCGAGTCTAGGGGAAGGACCTCATATGAGGACGTAAGTAAGTGGCGATAAAAGTCAGAGACGAAGCATCTCGATGTCTCCATGTCATAAAAGAATTTGTGAAATCTGTGGTGCTCAAGTGGAATATTTAATGGGACTCTGTGAGCCCTCAAAGCTGCTCTTTTTCTGTGTGTCACGCCATATCCGGATCACATGTGTAATAAGAGGGCCAAATCTCAAGTTGCATTGCTTAATTGATAAGTTGGTGTATACTATATCCTGCAGTCTATGTGGTGCCACTATGTTCTCCTCTAATGCAGGGCTGTACGTTAACTTTTTTTGCACATAGCACTGGTGCTACAGAGGTTGATCGTTTTGTAGCACAGGCCAAAATCTTGTAGCACAAGTATAAAATGTGTTATATTTGTAACAGTCACAAATGTGCCTATTGTATTTGTGTTATTTAGTTGCAGTGCCATGTTTGGCTGTCATTTTATGCTGACAAGTTGACGTCACACAGCCAGACACGTTACGTGTAAGGAATTATGGGATTTGGTGTTGGGTGTATGGACTCTACTAGGGGTGGGAATCACCAGTTTCATCACGATACGATACGATATAGATTCTTTGGACAACAATACGATATTTGCTGATATATGCCACGATATGATACGATGCAGGTGCCTGCAATCGATATGAGACGATATCATAACATAAGCCCATTTAACACAATCAGTAACATTTAGATCAACTCAAAAAAGGCAACGGAAATATCATTTGACATTTTTATTTTTGACCTCTTCCAGACTTTTAAAGGAAAAACAATCTATTGTTTTTAATACACATAGACCTCCTGTTCACTGTAAAGTGCCACGTTTTGATATATTGAGCTTTAAACTTTAAGTTAAATGTTTTGGAACTCACAACACGCAACCGTTTTATGTTGCATGATCATGAATACATTTATTTTGTATTGTATTTTTTATGTTTAAATATCAACATTATCTGTCCACCCTCAGTACATTTACTATCAATATAATATACTCGTCTGACTTCATGTGATCTTTCCAAACGCACACACACACACACACAGAAGGGAGAATGTCTGCCCCCTCCTCCTCACTCTGCCCGTCTGCTGTTCTCTCTATATAAATATGGCTATGAACAGCTTGTTGTTAGCTCATGCTAACGTAACGTTCATTTCGGACTTTATGACGCGAGGATTGCAAAGCATGTTATATGCATTTGACCCGTTGCCGAATAAAACAGCAGGGATTTGTTTTGGGTCGCGACAACACTATCCACTAGCTCTGTTTCAATGTCCGCGTTCCAAACGCTGCTGAGACGAGTCCTGCTCACCTGCTGTGTTGTGAGCTGAGCCGAGCGGATATGATCGAGCTGAACAAGTTAATTCTGGGTAAAACATTCATCTTAACTATTGACGCTCGGGCCTGTAATGAGTTTTTACATTTTGACCACCTGCCGAAGTCATTTGTGATCCTATCTAGCAATCCGGAATAATTATACTTCACCGTTTGGCTTATAGTGGGGAATATTTCAACTCCAAGACATCTAAAGTGTTCTACCATGGGTATATTTGCTGGGAGGGTGGTAGCCACATTAAAAGGAAGGCAGATTTTGGCCAGTTTATCTTAAATCCCGATAGATTGCCAAAATCATCTATTACTTTGAGAAGATGAGGTAGGGAGGTGGTAGGGTTTTCCATGAACAATATTACATCGTCTGCATATAAGCTAATGTGATGCTGTGTGCCCTTAATTGAGATCGGCGCTATGGACTGGGATTGTCTTATGTATTGTGCTAAAGGTTCTAGGGATAGAGCAAATAGTCCGGGACTAAGAGGACAACCCTGTCTGGACGAGCGCGACACAGGGAAGTGTGGGGAGCAGAATTTATTTAAAATCATGGCAGATGGATCTGTATATAATACTTTGATCATATGAATGAACCCATCTCCTAACCCCATCCTTCTAAGTACTGCCCATAAATAAGACCATTCCAACCTGTCAAAGGCCTTCATCGCATCTAAGGATAATACAGCTCCTACGACTGATCTTACATTTGAATTTCTTTTCTAGTACAAATGTTTGGATCGAAATGCTGATCGGTACTTTGGTAGTTCGTTCAGACGGGAGAGGACAGAGGAGAGGAGAAGGGGTGTTCGCCTCCTTTTTTGCACTCTTCTCCCTGATTTGTAATAGCTTTTGGCAATCTGATGTACTCCAAATGCTTTTCCCTCCCGACCGATTAGTACAGCCAAAAACTTGGCAATAATTGACCATTTTGAGCAACAATGACCAGGAACAGTTGCTAGTTCGCTTGCGTTGGATATGTTCAGTATCTCCTTTTTCACCGCAGTAATGGGGGCGTCGCTAGATGGCGGAACACACAAATTGGTCGGCGGATTTGTGTATATAGGGTTGCTGTATGGTTGCTGTAGGGTTGCTATAGGGTTGCTATAGTGTTGCTATAGGGTTGCTGTAGGATTGCTATTGGGCTGCTATAGGGTTGCTATAAGGTTGCTGTAGGGTTGCTGTAGGGTTGCTGTAGGGTTGCTATAGGGTTGCTATAGTGTTGCTATAGGGTTGCTGTATGATTGCTATAGGGTTGCTATAAGGTTGCTGTAGGGTTGCTGTAGGGTTGCTGTAGGGTTGCTATAGGGTTGCTAAAAGGTTGCTATAAGGTTGCTATAGCGAGGATGGCCCAAACCGTCCTTTGTTTGCCATTGTAGCCTGTTTGCAGTCTGTCATTAGGCTGCTCCTGTTTAACTATTCATCTCATCTGACTGATGGAGACGGCACCATGCATCCACTCCATTTCCTCGAGCCGGGCTGGGCTGGTCTCGTGGTCGTATATACTCTAACTTCATAAGCATCGATACAGCAATATATGGCAATATTTTACATGCCGATACAGATACACTGACGCCAAGTTTCGATATGTTTTTTGTTGCTTGGCAATCCCATTATCCCATTGCACCCAGGTTACTAGCTAGGACACCAGGGAGAAGAGAATGAATCTCAAAGAGGGGGCTCCTTTATACCCAAGAGAGGGGGACACACACACCATAAAATGGAGGTTTAACAACAAGGAGGGGACAAGGGAAGGACTGAACATTTGGGGGGAAGGGTAAAAGAGCTCAACTGAGGGAGAGGACGGTCTTATTCCTCCACACGACAAAGGGTTAACCCTTTCACTACCACACTACAGGATGTTAACCCTTTCACTACCACACTACATGAGGTTAACCCTTTCACTACCACACTACAGGATGTTAACCCTTTCACTACCACACTACATGAGGTTAACCCTTTCACTACCACACTACAGGAGGTTAACACTTTCGCTACCACACTACAGGAGGTTAACCCTTTCACTACCACACCACAGGATGTTAACCCTTTCACTACCACACTATAGGAGGTTAACACTTTCGCTACTACACTACAGGAGGTTAACCCTTTCACTACCACACTACAGGATGTTAACCCTTTCACTACCACACTACAGGAGGTTAACACTTTCGCTACCACACTACAGGAGGTTAACCCTTTCACTACCACACCACAGGAGGTTAACACTTTCGCTACCACACTACAGGAGGTTAACCTTTCACTACCACACTACAAAGGGTTAACCCTTTCACTACCACACCACAGGAGGTTAACACTTCACTACCACACTACAGAAGGTTAACCCTTTCACTACCACACTACAGGAGGTTAACCCTTTCACTACCACACCACAGGAGGTTAACACTTCACTACCACACTACAGAAGGTTAACCCTTTCACTACCACACTACAAAGGGTTAACGGGGGGAATAGACTTCCGGTTACGCTACAACATGTAGCACACGCATTTTGCAATTGCTCCGCTCCCACTAACGCTAATTTCGTTTAAAAACATTATTTGGACAGTAAAGAAAGAGAATAGACCACATCGTATGTATTGTTAAGACCCTCTACTAACCATATCAAAAGACAATATGGTTAAAGGTGGAAAGAAGGCAGAGAAAATAACTACGGCAACTTCAACGGCGCAGGACGTAAAAAAACGAGATAGACGCGTCCTAACCGTCGCTGGTTCTGAGCCGACGGCGACAAGCTCCGAGGAGGAGAAGGAAGAGGACAACGTACCGGGATCATCGATTACGGTCCCCGAAAGAGAGTCAATAGAGACCAACATAAAAGAAGGTACAGATTCAAGCTCCGTGAGAGGGAGAGCAGCCAGATTTATGGATTCCAACGTCACTGCATCTATCTACCATATGCCGTCAACTGAAGAAAGCAGAAATCCACCCGATTTCAACACACTGTCTAACCTGATGGTAGAACAGTCTAACCTGATGAAAGAACAGTTAGAACAGTCTAACCTGATGAAAGAACAGATGGTAGAACAGTCTAACCTGATGAAAGAACAGATGGTAGAACAGTCTAACCTGCAGATTACACACATCAAGGCGCTCGAGGCAAACGTCGAGGCTAAATTCGATCGCATCGAGGCTAAATTCGATCACATCGATGAGAAATTAGAAGAAGTCAAGAAAGCGTTCGATGCACAGTCAGAGCGAATCACGACAGTGGAGATTTCGGTGACAGAAAACACAAAAGCAGTCAAGGCGAACGAAGGTATCATGACAGAGATGGGAGAAGAGATGGAAAAAGTTAAAGATGAATACCGGAGGGAAATAAAATTGCTTAAAAACGAAGTGATGGAGAGGCAACTAGAAACCCATCGTTACCACAGGCGGAATAACATCCGCATTGTGGGGCTTGATGAATCAGTGAACTGCGATGACATCAACTTTCCAAACGAGTTATCAACGATTTTGGAAAACTCCGATCCAAACAAAGTGCCAGAAGTGGAACAAGTTTACAGAATTGGTTCCCAGGGGCAAAATATCAACGGGCCGAGAGTCATCATTGTCACTCTGTGGAAAACTACAACAAGGGATGAAATCATCAAATATGCTCGCAACCAACGTGGGAAGCTGAAGTATGGTGATAAACCAATATTTATCTACGAAGATTTGAGCAGAGAGGCCATCATCCGACGTCAACCATACAAAGTTGTGATGCAAAAGCTGTACATAGCCGGCCACAAGCCAAGGCTAGCATATCCGGCGCTGTTATCATTCTTGGACAATAACGGCCGCAGGTCAGGTCCATTTACACCCTTTGATGCTGAGGATTTCCTGATTCAAAATGCAGCAAATAACCCAAAGCATGACGGAAATGCCGGAATCAGTTAAGCCTCTCTCTAAATATATACCAGTGTTGGAATGACTTTATTGTGTTCATCAATGAGGTCATTCCACCAGTGTTGGAATAACATTGTTGTGTTCATCAAAGTAGCAAACGATATGCAAGTCGTCTATAACAATGTGTACTGTGTATAATACGATTCATAATACATTATAATTTCAGTCTCTGGTCTCTGAGGGGACAAATAAATATCAATGCAAAAAGATCTATCTGGAATATTCTGGGTTTATCGCTCAAATGCCCTGGGTCTCTTAGATCATTCTGGAATGTAAAATAGTCTAGGCACTAGTATATTCTACAACCTTCTAGAATATAAGGCACCATGACAACGAAGCATACAACTCTAACAATAACATTCGGTGTGCATACACATAGCATATAATAAATTAAATTAAGTGCAATCAGCCCTTAATAATACTTTAAAATTACCCACACATAAACGTATGAGCACAGCAAGGTTATTCTAACAATTTAAGTAATCACTCCATTAAAGGCACATTGAAGCGCTAAAAGGCGCTGCTTTTCTATCTTATCTAATCAATTAAATCGGTTCTAGTGGCCTCTCCACGTTGATAATTATTTATCTCTTATTCCTTATCTATATCTTTCCATTGATTTTTATTTTATTAAATTTTTTCTTCTCATCACCCTATATTTTTTAAATATAATTTAACTTACATTGTTCTTTTCCAATGTTCTTCACATTAAGGTGTCAATATTACTATATATTTTTTAAATATATTGTAACTTACATTATTCTTTTCCAATGTTCTTCACATTAAGGTGTCAATACTGATCTACAATCTTTTCCTTTTTTTTCCCCCCACACGTTGGTGGAGGGTTCAAAGGAATATGTCGATAAAGGTTTATTCTCTTTTTATTTTATTTTTTATTTTTATCTTTAGGTTATTTATCACAATACTTCATTACAGTAAGGGAAGGTGCAAGACCAAAAGCGACATTCTATTGCAATAGAATGGAAATGTTAGATCCTATGGCAATGAGCATAGGAAAATTAGGATTACAATGCTCAGGTTGGGCAATCCGGTGGACCATGGGAGAAAGTCAATCGCGGAGGATGTGTTCTTGGAACACAGGCATGTTCGACTTTCTGGGAGAGGGGAAAATAGGGGATTTTTATTTGTATATATATATGTTTTTAAGCTCAGCTCTCAACGGGACCTCATTAATTGGATGTGCATCTATTGTAGCTTCATACTCCAGAAACATTACCAAAAACTACACGAAAACATGCATAGACTATGGCTAGTTTGAATATAATGGTATGGAACACCGGTGGGATAAACAAACAACACAAGCGCAAAAGCGTGCTTACACTGATGAAAAAAGAACATGTGGACGTGGCACTATTAAGCGAAACGCACATTTTAGAGGGAGACATAAATACGTTAGCGGATAACATATACCATAATATTGGTCACTCTTCTTTTGCTACGAGAACTAGAGGGGTAGCCATAGTCGTCAGACGCAAATTAAATATCGAATTGAAAGGGGTATGGTCGGATGCTGAGGGGCGCATAACTATAGCTAGGATTATACACAATAACAGGAAAATTGCATTGGCAGCGGTATATGCCCCGAATTTGTACGAAGTGGGTTTCTTCACTTCACTAACAGGAGAAATGTTAAACCATCCCGAGTACTCATACATAATAGGTGCGGATTTTAATGCCATTTGGAACCCAAGGATGGACAAAACTTACCTTTCCTTCTCCAGCGAACAAAAGAATTCATCTAAAGCATTAAAAGATTGGTCGAAATCAACAGGAGTAACTGATTTATGGCGTTCACTTAACCCCATGACCCGCAAGTACTCCTGTCGTTCGGCGAGACACAACACACTATCCAGAATTGATTACGTCTTTGCATCCCCGAGAATATTTGATAAATACGAAGTGGAAATGACACCCAATGCGCTATCAGATCACTGCTACTTAATCCTGAAAGCAACATTTGGTACATTATCTACCCGGGCCCCAAGATGGCGTTTTAATTCGATGCTGCTTAACAACAAGGAATTCATTACACAAATTAAAGAAGCTCTCACAGTATTCCTACAAGATAATGCTAACTCGGTGCAAGATCCCAGAATATTATGGATGTCGGTAAAGAGTATGATCAAGGATTTCTCGGATAGATTTACCTCCATATTGCGCAAAAATCAAAACACAAAACTGTCTGAAATGGAAACGCTTTACTCAACGCTTTTTAATTCTTTAAAATACAACAACTCTACTAGACTAGATAACCAAGTTAACATTCTAAAGACCGAGATCAAAGCAATGTACAGACAAAAATCGGAATTGCAAATACGCAGCACTAGACAACAGCAGTACTTCCAAGGTTCTAAACCTAGTCACCTATTAGCCATGCGACTAAGAATTAATGCAAAATTTGCAGATATAACTGCCATTAGGAAACAACAAGCTCTAGTAACAGAACCCAAAATAATAAACGATACATTCAAAGAATTCTACTCCGATTTATATAACTCAGAAACGACCTTTGATCAAGACAAATTAGACACATATCTTAATCAAATTACTCTCCCTAAACTTACGGATGAAGACGCTAAACAGTTAGAAGTACCGATCACATTAGAAGAACTCAAGAAGGCCATATCCGGAATGAAAAACGGCAAAGCTCCGGGAATTGACGGTATCCCATCAGAAATGTACATTTCTTGCTGGGACATATTTGGACCCTTATTACTAAATATGATCTTATACTCAGTCAAAGAGGGAAGCTTCATTGAACACCAAAATACCGCACTCATTTCAGTTCTTCACAAAAAAGACAAAGACCCCACTGAATGCGGTAGTTACCGTCCTTTAAGCCTCCTCGGAACCGACGTCAAACTGTACTCTAAGATATTAGCCATCAGATTGCAAAAGCATATGACGTCTTTAGTTCATACGGACCAAACAGGCTTCATAAAAGGTCGCCTGATCAATGATAACATAAGGCGAATACTGCACGTACTAGATACAGACAAAGAGGACATCACACCTAAGGCGATACTATCCCTGGATGCTATGAAAGCATTTGACAGGTTGGAATGGTCGTTTCTATGGGCAGTATTGGAAAGGATGGGGTTAGGAAAAGGTTTCATTGATATGATTAAAGTACTATACAAGGACCCATCGGCCATGATTACAACAGGCACAATCATTTCCAAAATCTTTCCGGTATCACGCTCTGCCAGACAGGGTTGCCCTCTTAGTCCCGGACTATTCAATTTATCATTAGAGCCTTTAGCACAATATATAAGACAATCCCAATCCATAGAACCAATCGTAATCAAGGGCACACAACAAAAAATTTGTTTATATGCGGACGACGTAATATTGTTCATGCAAAACCCCAACACCACATTGCCTCATCTGCTCAAGTTGATTGAGAACTTTGGTGATTTATCGGGATTTAAGATAAATTGGCCGAAGTCGGCTTTCCTTCCACTTAACACCCCTGCAAAAAAAGATATAACCCTCCCAGGTGCGATACCGATGGTAAAACATTTCAGATGCTTGGGAGTGGAAATATTCCCCACCATAAGACAAACGGTGAAGCACAATTACACAAAAATACAGAACAAAATCAAGGACGACCTGGACAGGTGGGCAAAACTTAAAAACTCAGTACAGGCAAGGGTATCAATAGTTAAGATGGATGTATTACCAAGAATCAATTTCTTCAGCTCAATGCTTCCGTTACCTCCTCCAGAGGGCTACTGGAAAAGATTACAAACCTCCACATACAAATTTATTTGGAATAACAAACCACCTCGCATAAAAAGATCCACCGCACAGAGAAGTAAAGCAGACGGTGGCATGGCAGTCCCAGATTTTTTACAATATTTTAATGCCTTCACATTGAGACCATTGAAGAAGATATGGTTTGACCCCGAGGCTTTGGTATCTTGGAGAAAATTAGAAGAAAACATAGTAGCCCCACAGAGATTGAAAGACATAGCATACACTAAACTTTCAATCAAGCATTGTGAGCGAGAATTTGGCCCAATAATAACCCATGCAATCAGGACATGGCGGGAAACACAAAGGAAATTTCCTAACAATCAAGTATGGCATAATCACACTCCCATATTCAATAACAATGCTCTCTTAATGGGAAAACGACCTATAAGATTCCCTGTATGGGAAGAAAGAGGCATACACTCATTAGGGGATATTTTTAATAACAAGGGCCTCTGTAGTTATGTCGAAATATGCATAAAGTTTAACCTCACCGAGTCCACATGGCTTTTTTACATACAGTTACGACTTTGTATGAGATCTCACGGTGTTCCATTACACA
>NC_140182.1:99614735-99684735 GCF_963971535.1 Notolepis coatsorum | reverse complement strand
AACAAGGAGGATGGGGGGTTGTGGAGCCTGTGTGCTGCAGACGGAACCAGAGCTAGTCTGGCGCTGCTGTGATGGCTGCCTTTCTGATCGCTCCGACGAGACTGTGCTTTATTTTGTTAATTTTTATAGTATTAGGAGTTTTATTTGCACCAACTGTTGGTGCATTATATGTGTATGACCGTCAGTCAATCATTGACATTGGATTAAGAAAAACTTACCGTTTGGATTGCTCTCTGGATCGGATCGCTGAACAGCAGAAATGGCCCACCGAGATCCTAGGAAAGAGAGCCGGGGTCCGGAACAGACTGAGGTCCAAACGACACAGAACCACATTGCCCAGCATATTGTTGGCCAATGTGCAATCGATAGGAAACAATTGGACGACATCAGAGCAAGGATCCAATTCCAGAGGGACATTCGGGATTGTAACGTCCTCTGTTTCACAGAACTTGGCTGAGTCCAGATGTCCCGAATCATGCAATAGAACCGGCAGACCATTTCTTCGTTCTACGAAAAGACCGGACGGCATTAGAGTCACTAAAGAAGAAAGGAGGCGGCATCGCCTTCATGATAAACAAGGAGTGGTGCGATTTAGGCAACACAAAGGAAATGTCTAACCACTGTTCCCCAGACCTGGAGTTTATCACGATAAAATGTCGACCCTTCTTCCTCCCAAGAGAGTTAACGTCCATCATCCTCATCGGAGTGTACATTCCACCACACGCGAACACTGAGGTCGCACTTTCAAAACTTCACGACGAGGTAAACAAACTCCAGGCAGCTAACGTTGACGCGGCCATTTTGGTCTTGGGGGATTTCAACAGCGCGCGTCTTAAAAAGGTGCTGCCGAATTTCTATCAGCATGTGACCTGTCCCACCAGAGGCGAGAACATATTAGACCATGTATACTCGCAATTTAAGAATGGGTACAAGTCACAGGCTCTTAGTCCATTCGGTAAAAGCGATCACGTTGCAATTTTTCTTTTGCCTAAGTACAAACAGTGTCTCAAGCGAACGCCGGTGGTCTCGCGAGAGGTTAAACGTTGGACCGTGACGTCAGTAGAGTCACTCCAAGCAGTGCTGGGAAGCACAGAATGGAGTGTACTCCGTGATAACACAGCCAATATTAACGAATACACCGAAACGGTGATTGACTATGTCTGTACTCAGGTAGAAGTAATAATCCCCACCACCAAAATTAATATCTACCCAAACCAAAAGCCCTGGGTAGACAAATCCGTCCGTGAGGCTCTGAAAGTGCGCACATCAGCATACAACACCGGGCTGGTGACAGGCAACATGGAAGAACACAAGATGGCAAGATACAACGTCAGGAGAGCAGTAATAGAGGCAAAACGGCGTTACAGGGATAAAGTTGAACTTCAGTTTGAACAGGCTGACTCTAGAGGCATGTGGCAGGGCCTCAGAACAATGACAGACTACAAAGGAACCCCCCTCAAACTGAACAGTGACATCTCCTTAGCAAATTATCTCAACTCCTTCTATGCGAGGTTTGAGGCTGTGAATAACAACACCAGCCTACAAACCACGGCAATGGGGGGGGGGGGGTCTGCTGATGGAGACTCAGTGTTCAGGGTAACAGAGCATGAGGTGAGACGGATCTTTAAAAAAGTGGATATCAGGAAGGCAGCAGGACCGGACGGCATCCCCGGCCGCGTCCTAAAAGTCTGTGCCGACCAACTGGCCCCGGTATTCACTGACATCTTCAACCTGTCCTTGGAACAGGCCGTCATCCCCACCTGTCTGAAGAAGTCCACCATCATCCCTGTACCCAAAAAATCTACGCCCGCTTGCCTCAACGACTACCGCCCTGTAGCCCTCACCTCCATAGCCATGAAGTGCTTTGAGAAGCTAGTGAAGGGCTACATCTGTTCCTCCCTCCCCATCAACCTGGACCCTCTGCAATTTGCATATCGCCCCAACAGGTCCACGGAGGACGCCATAGCCCATGTGCTGCACACAGCAGCATCACATCTGGACAAGAGGAAGGGGAACTATGTGAGAATGCTGTTCATCGACTACAGCTCAGCATTCAATACCATAGTCCCCTCCAAACTCATAGCCAAGCTCAGGGACCTGGGCTTGAACTATGACCTGTGCCAGTGGGTCCTGGACTTCCTGACGGGCAGACCCCAGGTGGTAAGAGCCGGCAACTGCACCTCCTCATCCATCACGCTCAACATAGGGGCCCCCCAGGGCTGTGTTCTGAGCCCCCTCCTCTACTCCCTGTACACACATGACTGCGTAGCACAGCGGAACAACAACACCATCATCAAATTTGCTGATGACACAGTAGTGGTGGGCCTGATCTCTGCCAACGACGAAAGGGCCTACCTGGAAGAGGTAGAGAACCTGTCACAGTGGTGTCAGGAGAACTGCCTCTCCCTGAACGTCAGCAAAACAAAAGAGATGATTGTGGACTTCAGGAGGTCGGGGGTCAAGGACTACAGCCCCCTCAGCATCGACGGGGCACCAGTTGAGAGAGTGAACAGTTTCAAGTACCTCGGAGCCCACATATCCGAGGACTTGACATGGACCACACACATTGACAGTGTTGTGAAGAAGGCACGACAACGCCTCTACTTCCTCAGGCGCCTAAGGAAGTTCCAAGTCAGTCAGAAGATCCTTAGGAACTTCTACTCATGTACAATAGAGAGCATCCTGACCGGCAACATCACCTCCTGGTTTGGGAATAGCACTGCACAAGACCGTAGCAGACTACAAAGAGTGACACGTTCAGCCGAACGCACAATTAGAGGGGGGCTTCCCACCCTCCAGAACATTTACAACAAGCGGTGCAAGGGGAAGGCTAAGAGAATTATTAAGGACTCGAGCCACCCGAACAACTGCCTCTTTGAACTGCTGCCGTCAGGCAAGCGATACCGGAGTCTTATGGCGAGCACAGAAAGACTCAGAAGGAGCTTCTATCCCCAGGCCATCAGGCTGCTAAACGAACAATAATCGCTAAACGAACAATAATCACTATGCAACAACCATCAAATGCACACAGCACACACACCCACACGCACACACACACTCACTCAAACAAACAACACACTGCAGCACCCACTCTCCACACTTTAGATCACACAAACACACTTACACTTTATATTTATTGATAAAGGATTTGCACTACAACTCGTACACCTACTGTGAATTGTACCTAAACTGCACCTTGTCCATTTATGCCTTGCACTATATAGTATTGTATATTAGTACACTGCACAGTATTGTATATTGTATGGTAACTACGTCTACGAACATTGTACATATGTCTAAACTGAACACTGTGACCTCTTTTTTTTTTTCTTCTAATTTTTACTATGTTTTTATTTCATACTTATCTTGTCATGCACAGTCTCTGGAGCGCAACAGTAAGAAGCATTTTGTACAAAAGTATTCTGTACTTCTGTATGACAACTATTAAAGAAACTTGAAACTTGAGTGGCGATAGGGCTGAGGGATGAGGCCTTTAGATAGGAATAGGGCTGAGGGATGAGGCCTTTAGATAGGAATAGGGCTGAGGGATGAGGCCTTTAGATAGGAATAGGGCTGAGGGATGAGGCCTTTAGATAGGAATAGGGCTGAGAGATGAGGCTTTTAGATAGGAATAGGGCTGAGGGATGAGGCCTGGAATAGGGCTGAGAGATGAGGCTTTTAGATAGGAATAGGGCTGAGGGATGAGGCTTTTAGATAGGAATAGGGCTGAGAGATGAGGCCTTTCGCAGATGAATAGGGCTGAAGGATGAGGCTTTTAGCCGGGATTAGGGCTGAACGATGAGACCTTTAGCCGGGAATAGGGCTGAAGGATGAGACCTTTAGTCGGGAACAGGACTGAGGGATGAGGCTGGTGTTGTCGGTGCTGAGGCTGGGGACAGGGGTAGGGTTGGGGGGCTTGGGATGAGACTGTTAGTTGAGGCAGTGGGTGCTGCTGGGTCAGTGACGTCTGAGGTGAGGAGTGAGCATCAGATGAGAGATGGAGCCTGGCCAACGAAGGGGAACTGGAGGTCAGGCTGGGGCTGTTGGAACAGAGCCTGTACTGAGCTAGAGCAGGACCAAGGAGACTGTGACTGAGGAGAAGACAGCCGGGGCAGATCCAGGCAGACAGACACACACACACACACAGGCTGGGCTGCCGGGGACATGAGGCGGTCACTCTGCCCTAGCAGTTAGCTGTCTGGGTGTGTGCCTGTCTGGGCTTTACATCACCTGGCCTTGTGCCAGTGGCACAGCTCTGTTCGGAGCGTCATGTGAGAGATGCTGGGAGAAAGCGTGGGGAGTGGCCGCTGGTCCCTGGCTCTTTACAACTATAGCTTCATATCACAGCCTGTACAGTTTATGTTCCCTGAGATGAATGCTCTGTTACTTTATTGGTTAATGAATGAGTCAATTTGCTCGTATACTGTAGTAAGTCGAGCAAGGCTTTGTTACTCCATTAGTCAATGAATCAGTCGATTCGGTCATATAGTCGGGCAAGGCTTTGTTACTCCATCAGTCGATTTCTATGGTTGTTTCCATGCTAAGTTATTTCCTGAAAAAATATATGCACATCTCTGCTGATGAGCACTAGATTTAAGGAGATCCGTCTGCATTTCTGCATGTGGAAAAACTCAAACGTTACAGCTTTATCGATTAAATCAACTGGTTGATTAGTCTACAAGTGCCGTGGAGGACAGAGGTTTTAAATGCCAGCATGGTTGCTTTTGCTCAAGGTTTTTCTCCTCTTCCGCTCAGACCTAAGTCGAGCAGATGCACAGCAAGTCAAGCCCCTATCGTATCACGCCCCTATCGCATCAAGCCCCTATCGCATCAAGCCCCTATCGTATCAAGCCCCTATCGCATCAAGCCCCTATCGTATCAAGCCCCTATCGTATCACGCCCCTATCGTATCAAGCCCCTATCGCATCAAGCCCCTATCGCATCACGCTGATGAGGACCAACTTGGGAGCAACATATTTCCACTGATGTGTCACTGATTGCAGAGCAGCTATGGGGGACGGAGAGAACAAGACACTTACATGTTTAGACAGGTTGTCGCTTTTGCAGTCCAAATCATACCTGCACAGAAGGACACAGATTAAAGACTGTTGATTAAAGTGCATCAGATTCCACAGTACAACAACAACAACAACAACAACAACAACAACAACAACAACAACAACAACCTGGGGGCAGCAGTGGCCTAAAGGTTAGAGAAGAGTGTCTTATGACCTGAAGGTTGCACCGGCTTGGGCCGGCCGTCATACTAACTCATTTGGCAGAGTTAACAGGGTGGGAAGTCGAAGGGTGGTAGTCTGGTCGTTGTGAACAGCGACTCCTACAGGTCGGTTGGGGCGCCTGCACAGCAAAGTCAGGAAAAATGGCGGGGGCAGTGTGAGCCTCCCACACGTTACTCCTCGCCAAATGAGAGTCCGCGCTGGCAGGTGAAAAGATGTGACAGGCTGCCTCCACATGTATCGGAGGGGACATGTGATGCAAGGCTTCTATCCTCCCTACAACCGGCCAGTGGGGGGCATATGCGAGCAACGATCAGGACAGGGGAGGGAGAATTGGCACGAGAGGTAAATTGGGATGGGGAGAAAAATCACAGAAAAAAGGAGGAGAAAAAGTACACCACCAAAGACAATATCATACAGACTTGCAAGGTGTCTGCCATGGGAGACAGACAATATCTTTAATGGTCTACATGATCTAAATGTCATGTCTACTACATTTTCTTAAATATCTCATATTATGTAAAATACTGCGTAGGTCTGAGAGAAGAATCAAGCAGTTGAAATACATGGCGACTTTTATATTCTGCTGTGGATGGTTAAATTTTTTTTTGCATGTTGTGGTGTGGATTAAAACCTTTTTGTTTTTTGAGTGAGTCTTGGGTCTTGTACTTGACCCCTGCTGGTCTTGATCTGGACTCAATCTTGAGTGAGTCTTGGGTCTTGTCATGGCCTCGACTGGGGTCGACTTCGACTACAACACTGGCGGTTCTCAAAGTGGGGTTCTGGGACCCCCATGGAGTCCTTGGGGGAGTTCCATGGGGTCCCCAGCAAAACGAGAAATCTTTTAATGTCACTATTATTTAATTCAAGTTAGTCCAATAAAAGATACAATGCTAATAACAGCCTAAATCTTCTCATGTAGGATTCCCTGTGAAAGAATCCTTTCTAATACCCATAAATGTGGGTGTCTGGGACAACATGATAGTGTTTCAGAACCACTGATCTAATATCTATGAACTAATATCTAGTTCATATTAGTGTATGGCTTCCAAGACATTATATACAAGTTCATGAAAAACTATAATACTACTACTACTACTACTACTACTACTACTACTACTACTACTACTACTACTACTACTACTACTACTACTACTACTACTAATATATATGTATATAGTGCTTTTCTAGAATGTAATGTTGCTTTACACTAAGGGTTGTGGTAGTGAGACAAACAACAGGTAAGCTTTACACAAACACACAAGGATGGATGCGGGGGGGGGGGGCTAAGAGAAAACAGTGAGGAAGAGACAGGTCTTGAAGGGGTCTGAATCCCTAATGCACTGAGGGAGGGAGTTCCAGAGCATGGTAGCTGACCCTGGAGAAGGCTCTGGTAGAACAGCCATGACACACAAGACACTGATCCCCCTGCAATCCACAGGGAGCAATTTGTTTCTTTGTATGTATAACTCCACACCCCTCCATGAATATACAGCACATTCGTAGGTGTCTCAGGTGTGTATTTGTATGTGTGCGCGACTGCGCGTGTGTGTGTTGTGGGCGTGCATACAGATGTGTGCAGTGGAGTGTGTAAATAAAAGGAGTCTGCGTTCTCCTCCCAACAGACAGCGTGTCATGTAAGATGAGGTGTGCGCTCGCAAACCCTGTGACACACTCGACTGCCAGTGCAGAGCAGAGAGAGAGGGATAGGTGGAGAGGCAGGGGGTGTCATGGGAGAGGCAGGGGGGTGAGTGAAAGGATGGGAGCTGGGGGGGTAATCCGATAGCGCGGATGCATTCTATACGGTTCAGTAAAAGCAACGGATGGGATCCGTACTTGGTAACTGTCCGGTACTGAAGGTTTAGTATTGGGTTAATGGTGCCGGCGGGGGTAGAAATGGTACCGGTGCCTCCCTAGTTACATTTCGTTCTTGCTTGCGTTCTGCTCTGCTGGACAACTCATCATACCTACTGTATTTACTGAAAGCTTTTTGCCACATGCACCTTCATTTACCCGGCCACGCCCATTTCCGGTTATGTATATGTATATAACGTGGGGCATGGCCGTACTCATCCTTCCCTCATCTTTCATTCGGTGAGCGCGGGGAGCCTCCTCAGAGAGTTTCAGAGCCTCCTCCTCAGAGAGTTTCAGAGCCTCCTCCTCAGAGTGTTTTAAAGCCCTGGGGACCCCCACATGATGCGGTGTGTCCCGCGGCAGGAGGTGATGGGCGATGGGGACCGAGCCTAAACAGTCAGTGGGTCCCCTTCCCTCCATCCCCTGCCATAACGACGTCACAGGGTTCTAGTTTTTAATTGGCCCGAGGGGTATGCCCGTGAATTGGGGACTGTGTAGTTCAGAACCCAACTCACGTTGTCAAATGAGGTCTCTGCGGGATAAACTGGCGTCTTCCCCTCTCGTGAGAGTGGAGGTAATGACGGGTGGTCTCTTCCCAAGCTCTGTGTATGAATCCCGCGTCGAGGATCCTTGCGAGGACCGGTCTCCCTCCGGTTTACCCGAATAGGGGGGAGAGACGATGGGTTGGGGTTGTTTCTTATCGAAATTCACCCAACACCGTTCACAGGTTTCACTAGCCTAGCGCTGTTATCGGGGCCGCGGCTACTGTACATTGGAGGGGGTTGGGTTTGGACATTTACAGGTACATGTAGAGTCAACCAGCCACTTCTTTTCACCTGACAGCGAGGACTCTCACTGGGGGAATGTAACGCGTGCAGCGGTTCATGCTATTTCCCCCAGATCCCCTCCCTGCTGAACAGGCGCCCCGACCGACCAGTAGGAATCGCAGTTTACGACCAGGACACATACCCCGCCGGCTTCCCACCCGCTAACACTGCCAATTGTGTTAGTAGGTCCTCCGAGTCAGGTCCTCCGAGTCAGGGTTCATGGCAGAGTCAGTTCACTGGCGGGGTCAGGGTTCGGGACCCCGACCCCACGAGATGCCTCGCGGGCAGAGTCGGGGTTCAACGGCCCGACCCCACGAGGTGTGGAAACGGTAACACGAACATATGCTTCGCGTATGTTCCCCTTGTAGCGAGCTGAATGCGCGGTGGGGTAGACGGGCCCTTCCCCCCCCCCCCCCCCCCCCCGGTCTACTCACCTTGTGCGTTTTTTGGGTGCTGTCACCTTTTTTTCGCACAGTCTGTGTTCTGTCCCCCCACCCCTCACTAGGACGGGTGTGGGGGCCAAGACCCTCCCCAGTGTTCTGATGGTTGTAAAGGGGACCTCAGAGGGTACATTTACCGGGCCCTTCGCGTCCTACTCCGCTCCTGTTGTCCAGCAGAGAAGAACGCAAGCAAGAACGAAATGTAATGAAGGTTATCCTATAACCCTAGTTACATGAGTTCTTGTGAGCGTTCTGCTCTCACGCGCTGAGGACCCCTGACTGTCTTCCGGATGAAGGTCAAGACTCGGGAAGGATGAGTACGGCCATGCCCCACGCTTATATACATAACCGGAAATGGGATGCATGTGGCAAAAAGCTTTCAGTAAATACAGTAGGTATGTTGAGTTGTCCAGTAGAGCAGAACGCTCACAAGAACTCATGTAACTAGGGTTATAGGATAACCTTCGTATCCGGTGTTGTATAGTATGTTGTATAGTATGGTGTACATTACGGTTTACAGTATGTTGTGTAGTATGTTTTGTAGTTGTCACGGTTGTTACCTGGCTTCTCTCTCTCTCTCTCGTTAAGTCAGGTGGAGAGTGCAGGTGTGCCGCTGCCAGCGGAGCAGCTGATTGGCGTTTGTGGGCCAATTACGTCAGTAATATAACCCCGCCCGAGATGTCATGAGGCTGCCAGATCGTAACTTCGTATTTCCCAGTTAGTCGTGTTATTCTGCTCTCTCTCGTATTGTTCTCTAGCCCATTGTGCTTCGACCGTGTCTAACCCTTGTTCTCATCCTTCCCCGCAGTCCTTCCTGGCTCTTCACCCTGTTCTCTGGCTCTCGACAAGACGTGCTCTGATCCCGGCCTGCCTGACAACTCTCCTTGCCTTTTCCCGGAACGTATGAGGACCTGCACCCGGTTTGATCTCTGCCTGGCTGACAACCCTGTACCCGCTCTGACCCCTGTCTGGCTGACTATTCCGTACCCGTGTATCGACCACTGCCTGTCTGACTCTCCTGCCCCGCGCACGCCCCTGGACTGTACGAGTGCTCCCCCCGTGTATCGACCCCTGACTGAATACCTGACCCTTCTATTATAGACCCTATCTATTAATAACTGGGTTTGAACAAGACCTGTCTATCTTTGCTCTGTATCTGCATATTGGGTTCAATACCCCAAGATGTAACAGTAGTATGTTTTATGGTATGGTGTATGGTATGTTGTATAGTATGGTGTATGGTATGTTGTGTAGTATGTTGTATAGCATGTTGTATAGTATGGTGGATAGTATGTTGTGTAGTATGGTGTATATAGTATGTTGTGTAGTATGTTGTATAGCATGTTGTATAGTATGGTGGATAGTATGTTGTGTAGTATGGTGTATATAGTATGTTGTGTAGTATGGTGTATAGTATGTTGTGTAGTATGGTGTATATAGTATGTTGTGTAGTATGGTGTATAGTATGTTGTGTAGTATGGTGTATATAGTATGTTGTGTAGTATGGTGTATAGTATGGCGTGTATTATGTTGTGTAGTATGTTGTGTAGTATGGTGTATATAGTATGTTGTGTAGTATGGTGTATAGTATGGCGTGTATTATGTTGTGTAGTATGTTGTATAGTATGGTGTATAGTATGTTGTGTAGTATGTTGTGTAGTATGGTGTATAGTATGTTGTGTAGTATGTTGTGTAGTATGTTGTATAGTATGGTGTATAGTATGTTGTGTAGTATGTTGTATAGTATGGTGTATAGTATGTTGTGTAGTATGTTGTGTAGTATGGTGTGTAGTATGTTGTGTAGTATGTTGTGTAGTATGGTGTATATAGTATGTTGTGTAGTATGTTGTGTAGTATGGTGTATATAGTATGTTGTGTAGTATGTTGTGTAGTATGTTGTGTAGTATGGTGTATAGTATGTTGTGTAGTATGGTGTATATAGTATGTTGTGTAGTATGTTGTGTAGTATGTTGTGTAGTATGGTGTATAGTATGTTGTGTAGTATGTTGTGTAGTATGTTGTATAGTATGGTGTATAGTATGTTGTGTAGTATGTTGTATAGTATGGTGTATATAGTATGTTGTGTAGTATGTTGTGTAGTATGGTGTATAGTATGTTGTGTAGTATGTTGTGTGGTATGGTGTGTAGTATGTTGTGTAGTATGTTGTATAGTATGGTGTATAGTATGTTGTATAGTATGTTGTGTAGTATGTTGTATAGTATGGTGTATAGTATGGTGTATAGTATGGTGTATAGTATGTTGTATAGTATGTTGTGTAGTATGTTGTATAGTATGGTGTATAGTATGGTGTATATTATGGTGTATAATATGGTGTATATTATGTAATGTAATAAATAAATGTAACTCCATGAGACGCGGGGAGCACAGTGCCGTTGGCGAAATGCACAGGTGCTGCTTCATGTTCTGTTCCCCTGCGTCTCGGTCACCGACCAACTGTTCATAAATGATTCACTTAATAATCATGAAAGAGAGAAGGAGCGAAAAGACAGATGGAGAAAAAGTGAGAAAGAGGAGGGGAGTAAACGAACGTGCTACATACAGATGCTCACCCTCACATTCAGCACACACACACACAAACACACCCATATATACACAAACACACACACACACACACAAACACACCCATATATACACAAAAACAAACACGTATACACAAACACACACACACACACACACACCAGGGCTCCAGACTAACTTATTTCACCACCGTCCCAGAACCAACCCGAAATAGAATTGTAACCGTCCCAAAGTCAATGTAAACCGTCCCAAAAATCTAAATGTCGTTGCTTTACTTTGGTTTTGTCGTCTATAGTTGTTATTGCCATAAAAAACACCATTCAAATGATAATAGGAAATAAATAATTGTATTTTTATTTGAAATAATAATTTATTTTAACAATCAACAGGTAACAACAAAACAATCAATACAATAACAATATTTTGTACACCTTTCTTATATTATTGTGAGAGGAATACTGTGTGTGTGTGATAAGGCTGAGCCCGAACGTTCGAACGTTCGATCGTTACGCTGGCGTTCGGATTGTAATTAATGGGTTCGAACCTTCGAGAAAAAAAAGAAAAGAAAAACGAGGCGCGTGAGTCGAGGTGAGGAGGCGCGCGTCACCGCTCGGCTCAATTATTAATAGCAGCTGTAACGGCAAGAAGTGGGAAGAAGTCACCTGTGTGGAAACTAAACACTTTAAATTAGCGGAGGATAAAGGAAAGGCTGTGTGTCAAATGTGCGACAAGCACTTGGCATTCCACGGTGGCACATGAAATCTGGCTGCTCATTTAAAAAATGTAAGTATTGGGCGCTAATTAGAAGTATCGCCATTCGCCATTCCCCATGTGCAGGCTGCTGCGCGATGCCCTGTTGGCCTGGCCTCAAATAAATGTAATAAGAACAAAATTATATAGGCTAATAATAATAACAAATTCATTATTTTACTGGATCTGGACGGCGGGCCCACCTCCTCAACCACGCAGACACTACTGCAATTTGATAATAAACCAATGAGCGAGAAGAGAAAGAAGGAGTTATTGGACTCCATTGTGGACCTCATTGCTTTGGACATCATCAGACAGTCAGTACTGGATCTAACAAAATGGATTTATGGATTGGATACACATTTATGGAAAGTTCAAGCCCGCCAGACCAGAAAGCTTATGGGAGACATGCGACGGCTATTCCAATTCATACGGCGATGTTCTACCGGGCCGGCGGCAAAAAGTGAGTCTGCGTTATATATGATATTATGTCTGACTGCTGTCGGACCGCGATACGGGTCGTCTTTCCCCTTTATTTTCTTCTGAGTGCTTTGTTTACATGAACAGCCACCACTGTAAATAAAAGAAATTCACCGATAGACTATGCAATGCCGCCCCCCCGTAGGATCTATAATGATAAAATGAATTAATAAAAAAACGAACGTTCGAACGTCCGTTCGAAAAACACTGGCGAACTCCGAACCCTAAAAACAGGGTTCGGGGACGGCCTTAGTGTGTGATAGAGTGATGAATGAGAGAGAGAGCATCAAATCTCAGTCTCAGTTGCCTCAGTCTTTGTTTCTGTAGAGAAAGAGAAAATAAATGGATTTAGTCAAAAGGCTCCCAGGTGGAAAGATTTCACAAGAATCATCATGATACAATCATTTTTAATATATATATATATTATATATATATATATATATATATATATATATATATTAAGGCTGTCAATATTAACGCGATATTAACGCGTTAACTCCCGATTCTATTAATGCCACTAATTTTTTTAACTCAAGATTAACTAAAAAAATTTAAAAAAAATATTTTTACTAGACTTCACTCAGGTGTATTATTGATGCTCTCATTGATACTATGTTTGTTTCTGAAGTGTGTGTGTGTGTGTGTGTGTGTGTGTGTGTGTGTGTGTGTGTGTGTGTGTGTGTGTGTGTGTGTGTGTGTGTGTGTGTGTGTGTGTGTGTGAGATATAGAGAGAGAGGGGGGTGAGAGAGATGAGGAAGGGGCAAGAGAGAAAAAGAGCTGGGAGAGTGTGTGTGTGAGGGAGAGAGGGGGGTGTGTGATTAATCAGCCCTTGTGTGTGTGAATGTAACAAGTTCCTAACGTTTTCTTTCCCCTATTATTTCATGCACACTTTATTCATTGTTTTAAATTATTATTTTCTTTTAAGTTATTTTGTGCATCACTCGGTTTTGAATTTGATGCAAATTTGCAATGCATGAGGGTCATCCTTTTGTGTTAAATGGCTGCATAAATCAAGCATTTGTTGACTCGCATGTTAATAAGAGTATTAAAACTTGGAACTTGAAAAAGATCTGTTTAAGGTAAAAAAAATAAAAATGCAATTAATTTGCGATTAATCGCGAGTTAACTATGGACAATCATGCGATTAATCGAGTTAAATATTTTAATCGTTTGACAGCACTAATATATATATATATATATATTGTTAGTGTTAGTGAATGTAGATTATTATGGATATTTGCAACTCTATTATTTTAAGGACTGAGATAGGATAGTGTGGCAGATATCACCCCCCGTCTCATGGTTATGTGAAGGACGGGCGATACTACTGCCACGGGAGGAGTGGAAGCAATTAGGCAGCTGATTAGTACTGATAGAACACACCTGTGCACCATTAGATCACCCACATCCCACACGCACACATACCAGACACAGACACTATAATACACTAGGACAGATAGAGTTGAGTTGAGAGCAGGTGAGGTAGGAGTGAGTATTGAGAGAGAGAGAGATAGTTGTTTATGGAGTTTTGCGAGGTGAGAAGTAGTGAGAGGAGAGGTGAAGGCGAGAAGGTGTTCATTGTGTACTGGACCCTAGACTGGCTGAGAAACCCCCTTGTGTACTGACCCTGGACCGGACGACTACTCTGACTATTGAACAATCCTTTTTCTGTACGAGAGCCTGTTTTGTGTTTTGGACATCGGACTGTATTACAACCATTCTATTTGCCCATCGGACTATATTCTGCCTGTATTCAATAGATATTCTTATTGATTGACATTGCACTTGTGTGGACAATTGAATTTGTTTGTTTTTGAACTGTGACGAGTCTGAACACCACCAGGCTCGTCACAATAGTTTATGAAGTAATAAAACATGTAGTGAAAAGTACCAAAATCATCTGACATATCTAAGGGAGTCAAAGTGTCCAATTTCATGGATACTGTAAGGCAGCGGTTCTTAAACTTTTTTCTACCACAACCCCATTTTATTTAGGATTATTTTTGGCGACCCCACACTTAGGTCGCTTTCACATATAGTTTTGGTGGACTCTGTGCGGTTCTGGGGGTGAAGTTGCAACATTGTTGCATTCTTCATTTGGTTCGCCTGTGAGGCGGACTGAACCTTCTGAACAATGTCACGCGGTCGAAAAGGGCGCTTGTCTATTGGACAGTGGAAATGTGTGTGTGGCTGCGAGCCCGTGTGTGTGTCTGACAGTGTGTGGACTGCGAGTCCCAGCGGAGGCGAGTTTTGACATGGCATTGATCCATTGTTCTATTGAAGCACATTACCACCATCCTCTCGCTAAACAACTTGTAGACCACGGTGTTTTTATGAGTGCCCACACAAGTAGCTGTTTTATTAATAATATAATAAGCCGCGTTTTTTCTTCCTTCTTCCCAAGATGCACAGATATATAGATATATTTATATAGATAGATAGATAGATAGATAGATAGATAGATAGATAGATAGATAGATAGATATATAGATAGATAGATAGATAGATAGATAGATAGATAGATAGATAGATAGATAGATAGATAGATAGATAGATAGATAGATAGATAGATAGATAGATAGATAGATAGATAGATAGATAGATAGATAGAGAGAGAGATAGATGCAGTGAGCTTGTTTTGCAGTGAATGAATGCTGCGAGCAGTGGTAAGGTAATAATAGTATTGACGTGGCATTGATCCATTGATCCAATGCCGTGCGCCTCGGTAATAATAATAAGCAGCGTTTTTTCTTCCTTCTTCCCAAGATGCACAGTTAGATATATAGATAGATAGATAGATAGATAGATAGATAGATAGATAGATAGATAGATAGATAGATAGATAGATAGATAGATAGATAGATAGATAGATAGATAGATAGATAGATAGATAGATAGATAGATAGATAGATAGATTAGATGCAGTGTGCTTGTTTTGCAGTGAGTGCTGCGAGCAGTGGTAATAATAATCACTTCCTATATTTGGTTCGCGTTTGGTCCGATGAAGCCGAACCGAGACCGACGTTTTCAGGCGGACCAGAGTTCGCCTGTTTGGTCCGCGAACAGAGTTCGACACGCATTCACACAAACCCGAAAAACCGGACTATCGAATTCTGGTCCGAAAGTCCGGACCAAACAGCCCCTGTGTGAAAGCGACCTTAATGTATTGCATCATTTCAATGTGGTAATAAAGAATATCAAAATAAAAGCAGACGTTGTTGAACTTGATCATGCATATTTATTCAAAAATGAAATTACAGCACAATGTTATCAATGAAATTAATGAATATTATCAACAAAAGCAACAGATTTTTTTCTGTATACGCATTTATAAAACAAGGCGTATTTAGCCAAAATATGTTGCCAGAACATAAAAAAAAAGAAGAAAATGCGTTCACATGCGCTTTTCAATAATAAACAAAAACGAGACTTAATGGGAAGGGTGTGCTTGTACATTTGAACATAGTTCCATGATACGTGGCTGTGTTGTGCAAAGGGGACAAGCTTTCTCAGCGCAGCATTACACAGCACTGGGTACTCATTCTGGACTCATATCCAGAACTTTGCGAGGGCCTGTCCAGTGAACTTGACTTTCAGTAGCTCGTCACAAGAAAGATCAATGCACGCCTCCTGCTCAGACAGTGTCTGTGTCTGGCAGCCTGTTGCGTCCTGCGTAATGAACGGATCTTGGATCCATTTGTCCAAAGCCCTTCTATGTGGCTACAGATGATGGGCTTCAAATCATTTTGTGCTACATTCTGTTCCTCCAAAAAGCCATCAAGCAGAGTAAACACCCCAAAATCTCTGTTGATTATCCTGGAGTGCCACAAACTGAGTTTTTTTTAATCCAGCTCTCCATTTTAGCTGTGAGTCCAAACAGGTCCGTGTCCCGACCTTGTAGTCCCAGATTCAACGTATTGAGGCCAGACGTGGCCCCCGCGACTATATACCTGTGCAGGATGTAGTGAGATGTGTATCCTAAAACGTTCGGCAGCCCTCATTATGGGCCGTCACGCACGCTTGCGCACGTCATAGCACTTTGCGTTCCGCGATTATACCTGCGCAGGATGTAGTGAGATGTGTATTAGAATACTGTTGATGAGGGCGGCCGGGTAGCGCAGCGGACTAAGTGTCTGTCTACAAACACTGCTGTGTTTAACGTTATCCTCTTCAAATAGCACAGCATGTTTGCGAGTGCTCCCTTGACTGAGAGGATGGCCGGTACGGCGGGAACCTTTATTAAACATTCTTTAAAAAATTCAGATATTTTCATGGGTCTCGTGCAGTGGTCTCGTGCCACTGTCAACAAAGCGAGCACTCGGAAGATGCGCACCGTTTGCCAGTGACAGTGATATGCGCACTGACAGTCGGCTCAGTTGACATTTTCCAAGTGAAAAAAGAAAATCCCCTTCGTCCCGACTGTGTCCCGGGGAGGATTTCTGTTCATCCCAAATACATATTTTATTGTCCCTGGGATGACGGGACGGTATTAGTCTAGAGCCCTGACACACGCATACACACATAAACACATACTGTATATACATACAGTAAATACACACACACACACATACACAAACACACACACGTAAACACATACTGTATATACATACATACATACAGTACACACACACACACACACACACACACACGTAAAAACACACATACACACACTCAAACACACACACACACATACACACACACTAGAGGGTTTGTCAGAGAGGATGTCGCCTGGCAGCTTGTGAGCAGGCATGCTTGTTTGTGTGTGTGTGTGTGTGTGTGTGTGTGTGTGCGTGTGTGTGTGTGTCTCCACAGTGTGCATGTAGATGACATCATCGTGCACGAGACACGGTTTTATCTTCCAGTGAGGTAATGTTAGGGGGAGACACCGCTCTGAGCTTGGTATGACAGGGTTTCTCTTCCAGTGTGGAAGGGGAGAGAGGCTGCTCTGAGCTTAAATGAACTTAAAATCATTGAACGTACAGAGAGAGAGAGAGAGAGGAGAGAGAGAGAGAGAGAGAGACAGACAGACAGACAAGACAGACAGACAGACAGACAGACAGACAGACAGACAGACAGACAGACAGACAGACAGACAGACAGACAGACAGACAGACAGACAGACAGACAGACAGACAGACAGACGGAGATAGAGAAATGGTCTCGGACTCAGCCTCTCCCATCCCTCACTGTTTGAACTGGAGTATATCGTAACTATCTCTGCTAACTATCTTGCAAAAAGGAAAAAGAAAAAAAACTTTGCCCAAAGAATTGCTCTGCTATGAGCAGCCCCAGGATTACATGTAGCTTAACCGTTTTGGGACCAGCTTAGTTGACATTAGCAGCTAAACGTTAGTTTAGGTCATTGAACTGTCAGCTTGTAGGATGTAATCTTTACTCACACATGTGCTGCTAAATCATCTTTCCGGTTCACACATATCTATTAAACCTTGTTCACTCAACTGTTTGTATAGGCACCATGTCCTTACATAGGTACTCCATTATGGAATTTCTAATGTCCTTCCCCCGCTTGCTTTTTTTGTCATACGGATGGCCATTGAAAAATTCCTCAGATAGCGATGTCTGTGTTGTGGTTTTTCATTTACCACCTGTGGAGGGACAGCTTGTATCTGCGCGCATCTGGCAACAACTCTTGCTCGACATTGCTTGCAGATAATAGTTTTCAGCTCAAGGTCCGACATTTTAAACCCAGACCACATCCAGGTGATGGACGAAGCACCTTTCTTTAGAACTAGTTCTTCTTCTTTGTTTGCATTGGGAACGGGAGCTCCCACATCACGCTTGCTGTTTTATTTTTTTTCTGAGCTTGGTCTGGCAGGGTTTCTCTTCCAGTGTGGAAGGGGAGAGAGGCTGCTCTGAGCTTGGTATGAAATGAATAGAGCTGTGATGACTAATGATGGGGCATAATCACCCGGGCAAACACTGGAAGATCCAGGTCCACTTCCTAACGGCTTTAGAAAACCTTCAAGGCTCCTCTGCTTCTGGATGCAATGAAAATCATTCATGAGCATATTTTTCATCATACTAATTAGTTCTGACAGGGTGTCTTCTTAATGTGGTATTTTGCCAAAATGTCATAGAGACGAAATGGGACAAACTGTCCATATGAGAGCTGAGAGGGAGCAAAAATGAAACAGTGAACATTCACATTTGCCACAATGTTAAGGCATGTTGTTCTCAATCTGTCTCCAGGGCATATTATAGCATATATAAACAGGCGCATGGGAAATATCTGTCTTTATCCAACCATAACCAATCAAATTCAAATTGTGTTTTCCATAGTTTGTAAGCAGTACAAATATACATTCACAATTATTTTACATTTTATTCATTTAATCAGGCAGGTCAATCAAGAACAAATTCTTATTAACAATGGTCCTCATTCTCGAACGTGTTCATAAGTACCTTTGTAAATATCTTGGTAAAAATTTCATACCAACAGATTTACGAAAATCCTCCTCCGGATTCCTGAACATGTGAAACGGTCTCCGTATATGGCCAAAATCTTCGCAGCTGGGTTCCTGTCACGATCCTAGGCCCGGTCCTGGCTGGACTGAGCAGGATGGTAACATTGGGCAGTGCCCTCCACCTAACAGTGGGCAATGCCCTCCACCCAACATTGGCTCTCTGCCTAACATTGGTCTCCTACCCTCTAGTGGCCAGACTAGCCTGTTGGTACAGGCGGCCATTTTGCTCTGGTTCCAAATAATAGAATTAGTGTCTAATTGTTTATTATCTTGGGCCACTCCTGTCTATGTGTGATGTCACCCCCTTATTGTGTTGTTGTGTGTCATTGCCGTAGTGTCTAGTTGTTGTTTAGTTTGTCATTGCTTTATTGTCGTTGTGTTGTGATTCTGTGTTGACCAGGTGTTCTTGATTTGTTAATTAGTCGGGGTATTTAGGTGTCTGTCTGTCCTCCCTTCCTTGTGGCGACATTCCTCCTGTCTCCTTCCCCGTTTCCTGTCCTCGTCGTATTGTGCTGTCATCCTATAGTAAGTGTTAGTGTTTGTTGTCTTGTTGAGTAGGTTGTTAAGTTAGTTTCTGTATGTTCTTTGTATTGCACTGGATTCTACAGTAAACTCCCTCTCCAAGCTTCAATCCTCGTCTCTGCCTCCTCCATTCCTTTCCCTTTATGCAAAACTGTATTCTACCTACCTCCATCGTAACAGGTTCCCATGAATGAAATACGTCACTCATTCTTAAACTGAAATGCGCATTGTCGTTCATTGAATTTGCAGACAGACACGCCCCGCCAGCTCCTTATAAGGCAAATGAGGCGTGTGCAAAACGGCGAGGGCAGTATGCAAAACAGCAGAGGTTCGGCATTGCACTGCACCATGCTGATCCATTCAACAGGTAGCGTGGAAGCATTTGCGACTGATCTTAGTGAATGAGAGTAGATTCAAATGTATTGTTATTATACAGCACAAGTACAATACACCATCCAACCAGAGTGGATAAATAAATGCTCCATAAATAAATAAATGCGATATACAGTGGCTCAGGAGGTAGAGCCGTCTGGTAATCTGGAGGTTCCCGGTTCGATTCCCGCTCCTCCCGGGAAGCGTGTCGAAGTGTCCTTGAGCAAGAGACTTAACCCCTAATTGCTCCCGATGAGCAGGTTGGCACCTTGCATGGTTGCCTCTGCCATCGGTGTGTGAATGTGTGAGTTAATGGGTAAAATGTGAGGAACAAATTGTAAAGCGCTTTGAATAAAAGCGCTATATAAATGCAGCCATTTACCATTTACACACACACACGTACTGTATACGTGCTAAATCAATCGTTAATTTTCATCTTAACTTCACGGAGTTTCGTTTCGATTGTTCGCTAGGAATGATGAGATTTGGTGTTGGATGTATGGACTCTCTACGCAGATGTGGACATGGTCTTTAATCGCATGATAGACTACAACTACCAAGTAGAATAGCGTGGCCCAGGCCCATCGATTCACTTCACATGCAAAAAGAAATTTCACACACAGGCTGTCAGGCTATCGCACGGGTGCTACGCAGTAAATTCATTCATCGCACAGACTTGATTTTTTCATATATGTCGCACTGTACAGCCCTGCAGTAGGCATTTGAAGTTATCGCTTCAGATTTCCTGTAGAGGCGAGCTGGGGTGCTGACAGCTATAGGCACCTCATAGGAGAGGGTGCAGGATGATTCAGCAGCTAATAATGGAGGGTTTGCCAACATGGAATGCAGACTTTTATAAATACATAAATACTGCAGGATTTCTATACATGGGTAATGACGGTATAGTAAATACCCATACCTCAGCATGGATGTTTCTCCATGTGCTAACACCATGCTGCCACTATTGTTCTGTTGTCCATCAGTTGTTGTTCAGTTCAGTTGTTGCTCTGTATGTATGTCCTGCCTTTTTAATAATGTTCCTTTGTGTTTTATTTTTATTTATTTTATTTTATCCCACATCCCCTTTCCCCTAGGGGGCTTTTTACCCCCAAATAGGCCGTTATTGAAAATAAGAACTTAATTAACCTGCCTATTCAAATAAAGGTTTGATGATGATGATGATGATGGATCCATGACGATAGCCTATACCTTAATATTGGGTAGACCTCTCAGAACCTGTAAGAGGCATCTGTTTGCAAAATAATTCTAAGTAAAAGAATTTATATATTTCAGTGTGTTCAAACCTCTGTAACTCCATTACATTAGCACAAGAGTAATTATTCCTCTTGTGGAAGAAAATGCAGAATGTTTCCCTTTTTTTTTTTTTGGATTTAAACTTTTTAATTGCATTTTCATTTTTCATTATGTGATACAAAACTAAAAGGATAGGAAAACCAACCTGATTTTTTTTTTAATTAAATTAAATAAACAAAAAAACAAAAATACAGGCCAGCACATTCCTCACATCACATTGATCATATACGTTACATGTTAAGGTTACACATATCTACTGTATAAAATGCACCGAGAATATAAATCGGAATGTTTCCTTTCAAGAAATGCCACCAATGTGCTATAAATGGTTCAAGAAAAGCTTTCAAATTACTTTGGATATGCAATCAACAGGCATTTTATGCAAAGTTTGCAGGAGTGGTAAGAGGTTAAATATAAACACATACCAATGATAGTTACGCCTTTCAACCAGAGAAGGCCATCCAACCTTTTCATAAAAGACACAATGGTGAGTATCATATTTGTCACCAGTAATAAATGTGAGGGCAGAATGATAGACAGTGGCCAACTGAACAGTGTCAGCGATACAGTACACAATAGTATCGTCTGCATACAAATTTTCATGACAGTCATTCAAAGAAGAAACAATAATCATTCATATAAATAGTAAAAAGGACAGGACCCTTGCAGCACACATTTAGTTATGGACAAGAATTCATATGGAGCAGGACCCAATTTCACACACTGACATCTAGAAGATAGATAATCCTGAAACACATACAACACTAATCCATGCCACTACTAGATAACCTTTTTAAGAGCAGGTGATGATCAACTGTATCAAAAGCTTTTGGCAGTTCTATAAAGAGAGCAGCAGCGTGTGGTGGCTGAAAGTGTGCTTGAATGTGTGTGATTGAATCTGCATCCAGATAGATGAGGTATTGGAAATGTGTAACGTTTGATTCAGTCAATAATGTGATGGAAGCCACCTCTGTGGGAGATATAGTCATAGGAAGACAGACATGGCTTGGCCATTATTACCAACTGTGGAGCAATATGTGCGGGGAGAGTGTGGGTATGTGTGCATGTGAGAGCATGAGAATGTCTTAGTAGTGGTGTGTGTGTGTGTGTGTGTGTGTGTGTGTGTGTGTGTGTGTGTGTGTGTGTGTGTGTGTGTGTGTGTCTGTGTCTGTGTGACTGTGTGTGCATGCGCTTCTGTGCATCTGTGCTGAGAGAGAGAGAGAGAGAGAGAGAGAGAGAGAGAGAGAGAGAGAGAGAGAGAGAGAGAGAGAGCGAGCGCGTCTCCTTAGAGTCGTGACATGTGTGCGCATGTGTGAGCGGACAGCTGACAGAGTGAGAGTGAGTGTTCTGTGTGCGGCCATGTCCTCACTGCAAGTGGTCGTGGGCCCATCAGCCCAGAAGATAGTAATAGGGCCTGATGCTGCTCGCCCACTCACGACGAGCCCTGCGGCCGGGGCTGCAGAACACACACTCCATCATCGCCTCATCTCGCCTCTTTTAAAGCACAAATGTCTTCCTGTCTCTCAGAAAACAGCCTGCATGATACCGCATCACTAGGGATGGGAAGATTAGGGCTGGGAGGTATACGGAATATGAAGGGATACTGTCATGGATCCATTTAAAAAGAAATAATAATAATAAAATGTTAACCTTTATTTACCCAGGGTAGGTTCGCTGAGCACGGATGCTCTTTTTCAGCAACGCCCTACTGTTGGCTACTGAGCAACTCCACTGGAGCAGTTGGGTGTTATGTGCCTTGCTCGAGGGTGCCTCAGCTGTTGGTATTGAGGGACGGGAGTTTTATTCATTCACGTCCCCGTCCAGAATTTTCCCGGAGGGTTCAAACCGGCAACCTTTCGATCACAGGCCACGCTTCTCTAACCTTTAGGCCATCGCTGCCCGCATGCAAAGGTATGGGGTTTTACTATACCATCATTAACAATATATATTATTTATTTATTTATTATATTTCTAAGTGCCATCTATAAAGGGCTATTCCACATGAATTTACTTTTAGGTTGTAATTTTACTCAAGACAGTTTTGAATTAGAAGCTCCCAAATACACATGTCAATGTTTAATGTATGAATGGAGACCAACCATGAGGATGGTTGTCATAGGATATTGAGTGCTAATAACTCAAATGTCACAAATCAAGATTGCATTTTGTCAACACACCTGCATAACACAGCCCAGTGCTTCACACACCTGTATAACACAGCCCAGTGCTTCACACACCTGCATAACACAGCCCAGTGCTTCACACACCTGTATAACACAGCCCAGTGCTTCACACACCTGTATAACACAGCCCAGTGCTTCACACACCTGTATAACACAGCCCAGTGCTTCACACACCTGTATAACACAGCCCAGTGCTTCACACACCTGTATAACACAGCCCAGTGCTTCACACACCTGTATAACACAGCCCAGTGCTTCACACACCTGTATAACACAGCCCAGTGCTTCACACACCTGTATAACACAGCCCAGTGCTTCTCAAACCATTTCATAGTCAAGGGCCCCAATACGTAATTGGTCATGGACCCCTGGCCCCATGTGACCAAATTGTTACATAATGATTTAATCCAGAATTCCACAACTGTCTGTACTGTAGGTGGAGAGATAACAGAGGAGAGAGCAGAATGGTTATACACTCTCTCACTGTATTAATTTGGAAGAAAAGGAGGAAAATGAATTGCTGAGCATCCTTGGAACCCCCTCGAGGACCCCTGGGGGTCCCCGGACCCCACTTTGAGGACCACTGACACATGTGTTCATCTCATGCATGTTGCATGTTATGTATCACTGAGTATAAATATCTTGGCCTGTGGCTTGACGAGAAATTTACATTTAAGTTCCATGTGGACAATCTTGCCTCTAAACTGCAACAGAAAATTGGTTTCCTGTACAGAAACAGATCCAATTTTCCTCTATTTAGTAGAAAAATAATTGTTGACTCAGTCTTCTTATCAGTTTTGGATTATGGTGATGTAATTTATAGGCATGCTGCGGCATCAACTCTTAAACCTCTGGATTCACTCAGCTCAGAGTTGGTGACAGATATGATACTCACCATTGTGTCCTGTATGATAGGGTGGGTTGGCCTTCTCTTACAGAAAGGCGCAACAAACACTGGTATTTATTTATTTTGAAAGCCCTTATTGGTAAACAACCTGTTTATATCTCTTCACTGTTAGATTGGAATATTGGAACCTATTCAACTCGATCGAATGACTGGATGGTTCTTAGGGTGCCTCAAGTTTGTTCTGATCGAGGGAAGTCAGCTTTCTCCTTTGATGCCTCGAACTCATGGAGTGTCCTTCAACTCTCTCTGAAATTGGAGGTTCTCCCTTGCCTCGGTATGTTTAAACGTATGATTTCAGACCATTGTGTGACTACCTGTAACTAGGGATGCTCGATATTGGCTTTTTTACCGATACCGATATTGTCCAACTCTTAATTTCCGATACCGATATCAACCGATATCAACCGATACCGATATATGCAGGGTTCCCCCCCCCCCCCCCCCCCCCCCCCCCAAAAACGGAATAATTTCAGGTAATTAACATTACATATCTCTTGCTGTGGAATTAACACATTATGCATACTTTTGACAATAAATAAAATCAGAATTTGTTCTTACTTGCTTGCCTGGGTAAATAAAGGTTATAGAAATGTAAAAAAAATAAAAAATTAAATAAAAAAATTGGAAAACCGATACCGATATTTTCCGATATCACATTTTAATGCCGACATCGGCCGATAATATCGGTAGGCCGATAATATCGGACATCCCTACCTGTAACTGTTTTAGCTGATCTTTTAAAATTATTTTAAACGTTTTTTTATTTTTACTCTGGTGTTTAATTTTGTATTATGTACTGTTTACATTTTGTACACACACACGCACGCACGTGTGACGGATCATACTGGTCTGCGTTGTGTTTGATGTTAAATGTGAATGTCCCGAGGGGGAGTCGAACAGGGGGCTCCCGCGTCCGCGGGCGACGACACAGGCCGCTGCACTAAGAAGTGAATTCACTCCTAACTACCGTACCTATGCGTCTGTTAACCCTGTTATGGGGAAGTGAGTTTAATTTACCAGCCCGCACTGCCACAGTCACTCGTCAACACACCTGTTTCTGTGACTGTGGACATACCCACGGGCTTCCCCGTTACACACGCACGCACGCACGCACGCACGCACGCACGCACGCACACACACACACACACACACACACACACACACACACACACACACACACACACACACACACACACACACACACACACACACACACACACACACACACACACACACACACACACACACACACACACACACACACACACACACACACACAGATCAGACAGATAAAACATACAAACACAACTCCCGACACACACATCCCCTTAGTACATCAAAAGTAACACAAGCCGCTGCGTGTGCACTGTGCACACAAGCAAAACGCACACAGACAATCCAGCTAGGCGTCTCTTCTTAACCTCATTGCTAAGCTCCCATTGCTCTGCTGCCAGCATGGAGCTCTATTGACAGGCGAAACAAAAATACCTCATACATATTGCATGAGTTATTGTGGTGCAGCACATTGAGGATTACACAGACGGCCCACTTAGCGTGGAATTGAAACAAAAAGTGATTTAATGCCGAGAAGCCCTCTTTCACGCTCCAATTCCTCATATATTGACTTTCACTGTATGGCCGTTGAATTCACAATGTGGGAGTTTAAGCTACAAAATATGTCGATACTCATGTTTCACAATCGCATAGCATTACTTCTATCAAGAACTCTGTCAATCAATCTGAGCTTGAAAGGTGTCTCCAATTCCATGTTTAGTTTTTAGTTTAGGTTATACTTTGGTTTATGACTAGATTATGGATTATTTATTTAAAATACCATGGGGGACGTATCATGGTAGGCAAGGGGGAAATATATATTTTTTCATAGACATGAAATGTTTCAATGTTGTGTTAGCTTGAATTGTGCATGATCGTACATTTCAAAGGGACATCTACACAAAGACATTAACATCATGTTATATTAAAATATTTTATAAATATGCTATTTATATTGTAGCACATGGGCTTTTTTCAGACTGCAGGCAAATCTGATTTGTTTCTGAAATCAGATATTTAACTGTAAGTACTGTTTATTTGGAAGTGATCAGATCGGATTTGTCTGTCCAGACATCACCAACCTATCTGCGTGGGTTGCTGTGGTAACATTAGCTACCGTGAATGGTACAGTAGTTGACACCCATAACAAAGGTTATCCTATAACCCTAGTTATATGAATATGGCGAGCGCTCTGCTCTATTGGAACTGTCCCTTTAATCATATGCTATCATGAAAACGTTCAACCACGTGCACGCACCACACCTGCCTGACCACGCCCACATCCGCTCACATATAAGCGGGGTCATGGCCATACTACCAGCTCCTTCCCCAGTCTTTCACAGCCGAAACGCAAGACACATGGGGTCCTCAATGAGAGAAAACGGAGTTTATTCAATGTATGTGATGTATAGATTGGGGGGAGATGGTAGCATGTAGCGGTGCCAGAGAGGTCGAAGTGCATGCTGACGGTGGAATCAGGAGACGGTGGTTCAGTAGAGCAGGTAGAGTCTTCAGACGACACGTCACCAGAAGAACTGGCGTGCACTGGGGGTCAAACTGGGATGAAGAGATAGGGCGACGGAAGTGGGAATCGGTTAGCTGCTGGTGTCACGACGGAAGACGACAAACAGGGACAGATATGGGTGTGGAGAAGGTGGTAGACTAATAGCAAAACAAGGGAAGTCGAATGTACAGACGACTGCTGGTGTTGTGTTTCTGCTTTCAGCGGGGGGAGACACCGACAGCGGTGGAGACGACCAGGAGACAGACTGGAGGAGGAGGGAGCAGCAGGGGCCAGGCACCGCAGCCTGGTACACAGATCATCTACAACAAGAGGGAGGAGACGGCGGCGGTGGGAGAGCAGATGTGGAGAGGACAGCCAGAGACACTGAGCAGTAGCAGACCAGGGGAGACATTTTTGCCTAGGGGACCGCGCCCTGGAACGGGGACCAGCTCAGGAAAGGAGCCGTCACTGAAAGGGGCCCTTGCCCTAGAAGACAGGACCGGCCCAAGATGGGAGGTGTACTGTAAGAGGGAAGGGAGCGCTCTGATTTGACGTGGGGTGTACCTAAGTAGGGGGGCCCAAAGGGTTTAGGTGTGTTGTCTGGAAATTTGCGAATCTGTGTCTTTCTCTTTCTCTCTCTCTCTCTCCTCCCTGACCGTTGTTTGTCCTTTCTGGTTTAGGTGTGATGCGTGTAATGGAAAAACAATAAGGCAAACAGCAGACGGAGGGGCCCTAATTGTTATGAGTCTATTTTTGGGTATAATTAATTGAAAAACAAAGTAGTCTGTTGATTCTGAAGGTTGATTAAGAATCAAAGGAAAACGGGGTTTATTCAATGTATGTGATGTATAGATTGGGGGAGATGGTAGCATGTAACGGTGCCAGAGAGGTCGAAGTGCAAGCTGACGGTGGAAGCAGGAGACGGTGGTTCAGTAGAGCAGGGTGATTGTGAGCACCACACTGAGCAGGGCCGAATGTTGACATTCCTTGTAAGAACACATTGATAAAAGCGAGTGTGGGCCCAGAGAGCAGGGCGGAGAGAGGTTCATCTTAATGAAACAGTGATGAAACGTTTTGAAATGTGTGAAAGGTTATTAGCAGTTGTCATGACAGCGCGTCGCATGACAACCAGGAGAGGGGCGGGGCCGTCGTTGCTATGATGAAGATCTATAAGTCGAACAGTGTTTCCGGGTGTGAGGCAGACCAAAGAAACTAATCCCACAGGAGGGAAGAGACCAAGAGACTCTCTCCTCTCATCACGGAGAGGGGGGGGGGGGGGAAGAATGACACATCATCATTAGCTTCGGCTAACGCGAGGAGGGTTTAGGCTAAAGACCAGGCCTGACCACCATTGGACTGAATAGCAGGATGACGATAGACTGAACACACCGAAAGATCATTAGAATAGACTTTTCAAGGACAATACAATCTGTTAACATCTGAGCTGAGGCTTCTGTTTATCAAATAAACAACGCTTCTCCTTGTAAGGTATTACGCTGTGTCAAAGTGTCGAATTCTTACGAAGGTGGAGAATTATTATGGTTTGCGGATCGCACTAACGGGGAGAGATAAGGATTGTATCAGCCAGGATCTGAGACGTCAGGATCATTAAAATTACACAACGCAGAGGAATTGGATGGAGAGAGGATAACACAAGAAGACGTGATACTGGCCAGATTGATCAGAATCTAACATCAGTGAGTCAGAGCAGAGCGCTCGCCATATTCATATAACTAGGGTTATAGGATAACCTTCGTTATATTTCATTATGGCTTTGCGCTCTGCTCTATTGGAACACAAGAATGTACCCGCTGAGGTCCCCTACAACCATCAGAATACCGGGGAGGATCCGGGCCCCCCCGCCCCCCCTAGTGAGGGACGGGAGGGAGACCGGACCCGACTGTGCGAAGAGGGAACAGTACCTCAACGCACAGGGCGAGCAGACCGCGGGACTCACCTTTGTTTAGGAGGGCCCGCGACTACTCGGACGCGCATCCCGCATGCCACCAGGGAACGGACGTGAAGCAAAAAACCCACGTCACAGCCCCCAACATCGCGGGGTCGGGGTCAAAGAGCCCCGACCCCGCGGCAAGGCCGTAGCAGCGGGGCGCGGAGGAGGCCCCAGCCACAGGCCACATCCCGGGAACCAGGACCCCCTGAAAAAGGGGCCTGGCGAGGTCAACAAGGCTGCGGCATCGAGACCCCACCAGATGGTCACTGGTGACACCACCCCCCACATCGCCAGCATATCGGACAGGGCCTACAACAGGTGAAGGCCCTTCTCCACCTGGCACGCCGCTCCAAAGCGCTCCAAGGAGGCTTCCCCCCCACAATGTCGTGGGGCCAGCTGGCGCACCGGGGAGACAACCCTCCAAGGAGGTTGATCCCTCAATCCAGGCCGACAGGTCTTAATAAGAGCAGAACCCGACCTGCGCCCGGAGCACTGCGGACTAGACAGGCGCCTAAGGGGCTATCTGTAAGAACAGTATCCCGGCGGAAAGGGTGTTCGGTATGCCGTGCACCATGTCACAATCCCATGGGGTCACGAACCTCGTGGAGTCGGAGTCAACCAACTCCGCCAGCGAACAGATTCCACCACGAACCCTGACCCTGCCAATTCATTAATCCTGCAGGATCGAGGTTCAGAGAAAGAGTTTGACACAATTGGCAGACGTCATGAAACATGCAGGGGCATACTCTCGGGCAGCCGGGGTCAGACCCGGGCTCAACCGGAGAGTCGACTCTGCTACCAACACACCGGGGAGACAACCACCCCTCTATGTTCATTAACAGAAAATGGTTGCTCCCTTAACCCATTAAGAAACCCCGGAAACATAACTGTGTGTATACACAGGCTATACAATGCAGTTCAAGGTGTTTCAGGTTTAAAAAGGGTTAACCCAGGCCAACAGGTCAACGAGGGCAAGGCCCGACCTGGGCCTGGAGGACCGGGACCTACACAGGGATGCATAGAGGAATTGACAGAAGCAGCCTCCCCGACAGCCCCCTCCCATCCCCGGTTTAGCAGGGAGGGAGGGGTGAAACGAATGGAGAAGGACCAACCCACCTAACATTGTGCAAAAAGGTACAACACAGTATGGACCAATGCACACCACTGTTAAGGGCAACTCGTAGTGGCATCCTTATGACACACACATTCATGACATCAACCCCTGTGATGTTGCCTCCGCGTCACGCTTCCGGTCGTGGTGGTGTCGGGCCGGGGGGAAGTGGGGTTGCAGGACGGACCGCTGTTCCTCCAGGTCCTTGCAGCCTGACGCCATCTCCCGCATCGCCGAGCCGAAGAGCCCAGCGTCGGAGAGGGGGGCCATGAGGAGGGGGATCCTACGGTGGTCCGTCAGCGCCGCCTGCTCAAGCCACAGGTGGCGCTGGATGAGAGTGGCCAGGGCGCGTTGTTTCCCTGCAGCTATTGCCTGTAGCTGCGAGAGATGCAGGATGGCTCCCATCACCTGGGCGTGGAGGTACCTCTGATGGTCATCCAGTACCACCCCGCCCGCCACCAGCCCCGACATGAAGCGTGCTAGCTGCGCGATGTTGGACGTCGCAGCTAGGCTCTGGGTCGAGGCGATGTAGGCATGGTCACTCCAGACAGCCAACTGCTTAGCCGACTTTTCCTTGGGAAGTGGCTTCTTCTTTCGGCTCCCACACCATCTCGGGGCAAAGGATAGATGCCATCGGGCTATCAAGCCGTGGGACCCCCTCCTTCAACCCCTGGACCAAGCCCACCACCCGTGTGAAAGGCACATAGGTGGGGGTGAGGCCGACGATACGGGGGATTACCTGTCCCCGCGACACGTAGGCCTCCATTGATGGGAAGAACGGGCAGACAACGCTCGCCTCCCTCACAGGACGGCGTTGCCAGAGATGACCTATCATGTCAACGGGAACAGGTGCCGGCACCGTTAGCACGGCCGCTGCCGTCATGAGCTCAAGGAACAAAGCATGCAACTCCCTTTGCATACTTTCTTCCGCTTCGCTCGCATCCCTCGCGTTTGGGAGGCTACACTCACTTTCTCCGTAAGATAGGCGGGAGCCAACGTCCAGTGCGTATGATAGCAGGGCATCTCGTCTCGGAGGTGGTGATTTTATCCCAGTCCCGGAGTACGAGGCTCTCCAGGAAGACACAGCACCCCGTGCCACTCCCCAAGGGGGAGAATGCTCTGTTTCCGCTGGAGCGTCGAACAAGAATTCCCCCACCCCCTCCATGTAGTCCTCTGTTTCCATTGGACACGATGGAGAGGAGACGAGGGAATCCCCGCTCTGCGCCGGCCCGACACAGCCGCTAAACTGTCCGCCCCCACCGTTCATCACCGTATGACGAGAACGAGCCGAGGCGAAGAGCTTGCGCCGCAAATCCCCGTCCACCAGAGGGACCGTCAGCTTACCAGCCGACTGCCCTCTGGCGGGGGGACCAGAGCCGGAACTCGGCCACCTCACAGGAGATGGGAGCTCGACGGCCCCTCGGCGACGCTGGAGCCAGGAATGCCCCACGATGCACGGAGGAAGCCGCGACTGTGAAGCGCCGGTGGAGGTCAGAACAATAGTCGTCTAAACCCTCCGGTGGTGAAGACATTATACCTTTCTTTTTTCGAAAATTAGCGAGAGAAAACAAAAACACAATGTCAACACAGCTCCTTAACTAACTAACTAACTAACTTAACTGAACTTGAAGAGGTGCACTGTAGCACATACTTCACGTGGTGAAAGTAGGGAAGGAGCTGGTAGTATGGCCATGACCCCGCTTATATGTGAGCGGATGTGGGCGTGGTCAGGCAGGTGTGGTGCGTGCATGTGGTTGAAAGTTTTCATGATAGCATATGATTAAAGGGACAGTTCCAATAGAGCAGAGCACAAAGCCATAATGAAATATAACAATAGTTAACTGTTACCCAACACTATGTAATGTTATTGTAACCAGTTATGCATAACTGTATAACTTAAAAGCGGCACTTTACCGAAAAACAACTGATTTATTTTGCACATAATCTCTTGATGTAGATATATACTGTAGTACATGAACGCCATTTCGGGGGGGAAGGGGCTGAACAATTTTAAATGGATGACATCCATCATACATTAGGGATGCATTCGATATGCATTGCAATTGTTCAAGTATTGCAATTCGATATAATTTATAATCACCAGTCAGATTTACTTCCACCGATGCTTCCCAGTATCTTGCTATTTAAATTGAAACCTTAGGAGAGGCCTAGGCTAAGGAGAATAGGAGTAATAGGGGCTTTGATGGCTAATGTAGCCATTACCTCCAATTAGCTTGTTATATTGAATATATGTACAAATTAAAACATGGCTAGTTATCTATATTAACCCCTTGTATTAAGTCTAGTCACCCAAACAACTGCCTCTTTGAACTGCTGCAGTCAGGCAAGCGCTACCGGAGTCTCATGGCCAGTACAGAGAGACTCAGAAGGAGCTTCTATCCCCAGGCCATCAGGATGCTCAATGACAATGACACTATGTAACAACCCATCATCTACACTCACTGCACACACATCCACATGTACACACTCACTTTAAACAAACACTCAACTTACCACTCACTTTACTCACTTTAGACACTTTATATTTATCTATTATTAACACATTGAGTGCCAGCGACGAGATTTATCCTTAGTTCATGCCGACCGTTGAGTGCCAGCGACGATAAATCTAGCTTTTTTTTATATTAGCGATTTGAATTCATATTTCATCAATCTTGTCTCATGTTAGTGCTGCAAACTCTCTCTGAGCTCCATTGGGAAAATACCGCCCCCTATCGTCTCCCTGTGGTACTGCACCCCTTTGGAATGGATTGAAACGAAACACATGGGGGGGGGGGGGGGATCCAGCTTCCTCATTTTACTTCTCGGGCAAGCCACCCGAGAGGATCCAAGTCATTTCCGAGCCCCAAAACAGCGTGGAATACATATTTCCATTATCCAGCGTTGGATCAATAAACGCGATCGATATTTGGAATGGCAATCAGGAATTGGAATAATCTTTTTGGAGAACATCTGATCTGAGGTAAGGAATCTATTTTACCAGTCTTAGGATAATCAGAACTTTTTTCACAGAGATATCAGCGTGTCACCAAACCCTGGAGCGGCTGGATTCGCCTGTTCGAATCCAGCTCACAGCTCCGGGGTTGTCACCAGCTTGGCTGGCCGTTCACACTAATACAATTGGCAGTATTAGAGGGTGGGAGAAGCTGGCGGGGTGGGTCCGGGTCGTTGTAAACAGTGACTCCTACAGTTCGGTCGGGGCGCCTGCTAAGCGCGGATAGGACTTGAGGGGGATAGTGTGATCCTTCCACACGCTACGCCCTCTCAATGAGAATCCGCGCTGCCAGGTGAAAAGAAGCGGTTGATTGGCTGGACGTGTGTCGGAGGAAGCACGTGATAGCCTCCACTCTCCCAGATGATCTGACTGTGGGGGGTAAGTGCGCAGCGACCAGGAAGGGGATTGGGAATTGGCATAACGACTAACATTGGGATGGGAGAAAAATCGGAGGAAAATGGAGGGGGAAAAAGATCAAAATAATAATAAAAAAAAAATGTTGACTGCAAACAAGTCATTGATAAGCGACGGCCAGATTAGACACATAGCCATAATTTAAGACATAGTTTATGCGTTTGCAAATATGAGAGCTCTATCATTGAAGTGGACGCTGGCATACGGAGCCCTTTAGCGGCCCGCGTGGCTGGCGCTGAATGTGTTAAAGAGATTTGCACTACATTCATACCTCATTTGCACCCTACCCTAAGGTTTGTACCTCATTTCTGCATTGTACCTCACTGTTACTCATTTTACTCTGTATTGTATATTGTATATTGTATATATATTGACTGAACATTCCTTTACTTACTTTTTATGTAGCACACTCTCAGGGGCTCATACAGAAACAAACATTTCATCATAAAATATTCTGTATTTTGTTGTGACAAATAATAAACAAACTAGAACTTGAAACTTGTATATTCCAAAGTCTTGCGATTATAGTGAAAAGTAAATAACTAGCTAATAAGGATACCCAACTACATTTTGTGTAACAACGTTAGCTTGTTCACTTGGCTACTGCCATTACTCCTTCTAGTCCACAAGACTGCAGTGACAAAGCTTCTCTGGTGTTGCTTTTGAATGTGGATTAAGTTTTTAAGTTTTAAGTTTATTTGGATCCCCATTAGCAGTGCTGGGGCTATTCTTCCTGGGGTCCATAACACGTAAAATACAGTTACAGACTTATACACTCACAACATTCACATGTCATACAGACAATTAAAACAACAATAAAAACCGTAATCAAATTCATAATACAATACAACAATATATACGCCTTATGAATTCATAATACAATACAATAATACCTACTCATAATTAATTCATAATACAATACAGCATAATATACTATTTCGCTTTTACATACATTATCTATGTTCATATCAGCCAATTATACAATCTTTTAATAATATATCCCTATCAGACACATGCCTTTTCATCTATATATACCTATCTCTTTATCAGACACATACATTTTCATTTACGTACACACTATCTATTAGGGAATGTCAATTTCTTTGGTTGAAAATGTTGTTTTACCACGATTTTGAAACGACATTTACTATTCTCCTGCTTAACATGTCTGGGAAGAGAGTTCCATTCCTGCATACCACGGAACATGACAGTTCGCTTCATTGCATTCGACCTCACTTTTGGAAGTGTAAAACCTTGTGCAGAAGCATGTCTGGTGGAATGGTTGTGTCTGTCAAGACTTATAGATAAATTGTTATATAAAATTGAGGGGATCTTTGTAACAAGAATATTCCTAGTGAATACAAGGAGTGAGCAGAGTAATTGCTCTCCCATCATTCAAAAACGAGTAACTGACACCTTCATTCCACTCATTTCCATCTCTCTTGTCATGTCCTGGGGTGGCTGTGCCGCACGCTGGCTGCCTGGTCACGTTAGCAAGCAGAACGAACATGTCAGTCACTCAACAGCGCGAACAATTCTGCCCTTCTGGTTAAATATCGATTCAGGAGGCAGTGTGGCTATATCAAAATCGTCACAACAAAGAATTGCGATGCTTAAGTGAATCGATTTTACGCTCCCATCTCCTATCATACATGTCAGAAGAAGTCCAATTTAATTTGGATATCTGACCCTATTATGTCTCAAAGCATTGCATAAATGAGAGGAATTCATACAGAAATTGTGTCAGGAAGAGTGTTATGAGAACTAGTCTTTTATTTAAAAGGATTTAAAAGGAGAAGACTAACATCTCCCTTCACGCAGCCCATGAATATTTCAGTCGCAACTCAACTCTGCTCTGCACTGAGGAGCACTCTCTCCCACGCTTTGCCCAAAAAACACACACACACGCACGCACGCACACACACACACACACACACACACACACACACACACACACACACACACACACACACACACACACACACACACACACACACACACACACACACACACACACACACACACACACACACACACACACACACACACACACACACACACACACACACACACACATAGTATAGGCTACAAGTCAACTGTAAACTCACAGGTCAAAGCGTAGATTCTGCCTTTCCTCAAAGAAGTAGTCCAGGATGAATTTGCGGACAAAGTCAGGGTTGAGGGTGTTGTCAATGACCTCCGTCCTGCAAAACTAGGAAAGAGGACATGATATGTATCACCATTTTTCTCTTCTTTTTTTTATTTACATCACTTTTCTATGGTTATTTTGCAAGTTAGTGAACAGTCCAAACCAACTGGTACAATATACTGTAGTACTCCATGTGGAGCCCTGAGAAGGAGTACTCCAACATTCTGAGAAAAACACTTATTTATTACTTAAAATCACTTAGGAGTTGTTGGAATTTGTATTTCTTCACTTTTGAGGGAGCTAGGCTAGCTGCTCACTACTACTTCTGGTCCTTGTGATAAACTATGCTAGCTAGATCTCTCTCTGGGGCTACTGGACAGTAGCTCGGGAGGTAGAGCAGTAGTCTGGTAATCCGGAGGTTCCCGGTTCGATTCCCGCTCCTCCCGGGCAGCATGTTAACCCCTAACTGCTCCTGATGAGCAGGTTGGCACCTTGCATGGTTGCCTCTGCCGTCGGTGTGTGAATGTGTGAGTGAACGGGTAAAATGCGAGGAACAAATTGTACAGCACTTTGAATAAAAGCGCTATATAAATGCATAATTTTCTATTTTTACCATTTACACACAGATATGAAACTGATATCCATATTCTTGTCTGACTCTGGGGAAGATGGTAAGTAAGTTTATTTCCCAAAATGTCATTCATCATTGTGAAATGCAAAAACATGGTTTCCATATACATCATTGGATTTCATTAGGCCCTATTGATTAGGACTTTGTTGTCACAAAGCTATAACATTTAGATTCAGATTCAGATTCAGAATTTTATTTGCCACATGGAAGCAATACAATCATACAGATTCCATACAAAATCATAAATACAGTTCTACCATGGGCAAAAGGAGCAGGAAGAAGAATAAATCTTATAGTTACCTGCCCCATATTCCTAAACTAAGTATCACTTGATGGTCGGCGTACAACCTAATTTACACAAAATAATAATTCATACCATATACAAAGAAACAAACAATCCACAGATTAAACAAGAAAGAAAAATAATAATAATAATAATAATAATAATAATAATAATAATAATAATAATAATAATAATAATAATAATAATAATAATAATAATAATAATAAAGAAGAAAAAAAAATCTCACTATTCAGATTCACATTTGAATTTCATACTGACTAAATATATATTTTTTATAATTATTTTTTGAATTGACAAACACTATTACATCCCTTAACACTTTCTGTGCCAAAAACGGCTTATTACGTTTCTGGGCCCCGACTGTAGAGTGCCAAAAACGGCTTTTTACGTTTCTGGGTCATTTTTCCTTTTTTTTGATATTTTTATTCATTATCCATCCAGGGAGCCTGGTGTTACCATAGGGAATGATCTGAGATCGTCAAAGTGCAATACCGGCCGCATCCAGCTAGACGGTGGTATCGAGCACCCTTTGAAACCTTGTATCTTGGCCTGTGCGTCGATCTAATGTCTCCGTGTCGGCTTTTCTTTTTTGGGCAAGGGGATCGGTTATAACGGTCAGATTGAGAAGAATCAAATGCTCCCGATGCATGATGTGTGGTGGATTATGTTGGCGACACGATGGACATCAATACTTGGAATCGCGATCAGATAATTGGAATATTCTTTTTGGGGTACATCCTAGTCAAGGTAAGGGCTATATGATATCAATCTTGTGTTGATCCAAGCATGTCTTCACCTCGATCAAAGCATCAAAAAACGACACCCCCCCCCCCTTCATGCATTCATGATGAAACATAATACCTATGATATAGATTTGATTTGAGAATAATAGCGGGTCCAGGCAAGAAACGGCAACGGTTATAGTATAATACATGCATAAGGCTATTCCTCAGCATTTCGGGAATTACCCCAGACTGATCTAAAAACATACTTATATTCACCACGGTATAACGCGCGAATGTATGCAAGGAAAATATATCTCTTTTTTGCATCTTGACCGGAAGAAAGTCACTTTTTTGACATTTTGCTATTGTATCCATAGCTATAATATAGAATATAGTTATAGCTCTACAAACAAGGTGACGGACTCCTATCTTTTAAAGCGTGGCAGTGGCAGTGCATAGATGGGGCCCGAAAACAGCGTGGCACCCAATCTGTTAAGCTCGCTATGGAGAGAATTCCACAACTTTACACCAATAACATTACTTCTCAACGGCACAACAATGGAGACGTTAAAGTTATGCTATATTATGAGTTAAAATCATATAAATTATTTTGAACTGTTTTGTTCTTATGAACTGACTATGTAATTTGTATTTTATGGTTGGAGAATTGTGATATCTAACTTATGAATATTGAGTGAGCTTTTATTAACTTTTTTTTGTTCGTTGTGATGTTTTCTTGTGAGGACTTCAATGTTTGTTGTTTTATATTTTAATTTTAACTTTTTGTGTGTGTGTTTGTATTTTTATGTTTGGACCCCAGGAAGAGTAGTCTCACTTTGGTGTAGTAGACTAATGGGGATCCACAATAAAACAATAAAACAATAAACGTGGGGGTTTCAGCAGGCAGGAGGACACACCCAGCCAGCTGACTTAGAAAGATACTTCAAGACATCAAGATAACTCAGTTATTTAGTAAACTGTGTCACCCTCCCTCCTGCAGGGATATTCACAAACGTTTCTGCATCTGGTCTGGTCTCAACATACAAAACACTGTTGGGGGCAAACACTGCTCAATTACAGTTCAACTAAAATATTACAAAGCCCTTATGTGAAGTAGATACAAATTTTTTTCCACTTTTTCTCCTTGTTTTCCATTTTTTCTCCCATCCCAATTTCGCCTCGCCAATTCTCCCTTCAATTCTCCCCTCCCCTGTCTCGAACGTTGCTAGACTATGCCTCCCACTGGTCGGTTGTAGGGAGGATAGAAGCCTTGCATCACATGTCCCCTCCGGTACACGAAGAGGCAGCCTGTTGCATCTTGTCACCTGAACAGCGCAATCTCTCAGTGGCGAGGAGTAACGCGTGGGAGGCTCACACTGCCCCCGATACTTCCTGATTCTGCTGTACAGGCGTCACCCAACCGACCTGTAGGAGTCGCTGTCCACAACGTCCAATCCCCACCCACCGGCTTTCCCACCCTCTAACACTGCCAATGTGTGTTAGTACGATGACTGGCCAAGCCGGTAGCAACGCAGAGAGCTGGGCTCGATACCAGCGTCTCCTGCGTTAGTGGCGAGCGCCTTGCCCACTGCGCCACTCAGCCGCCAAGTAGATACATTTCTTAATGTTACAATTGCATGCAGAAACGGTAGTGTGTGAAATGTGCCTCTGTGCTCCATTTTGGAAGTATTTTTGGTCATTAATAAACCACCCCCACCCCTTTGCCTTTGGCAGTCTCTCTGAACTCACCTCTCTCCATTCCCTGTTGGCGATTCCTTGAGTGTACAGCACACAGACTGCCATGGGGAGAGAAAGAGGGATGTTGATTAAAAAGTAGTTAGCGGTGAGAAAGCAAGAGAGAAGAAGTGAGCTGAGAGTGTGTTCTTTTCACTAATGAAATGTAACTAGAAGTTGGCCTCGGAGTGCGGTGATATTTCACAGAGGAGGAAGAGGAGGAGGAGGAGGGAGAGCCTCGTCTGGCTGATGTAACTCTGGGGAGGCGAGGTGAAGAGTCCTCTGTGTTGACGCTCAAGTGGTCTCTACGTCAGGAGGCTTGTTTTCTCTTCCTTACTTTCAGGGGACACTGGTGAGGACCGAGTGAAATGGCATTCTTTTCTTTTTTATATATATATATATCTGTTTATTGAGTTTTTTCCAGTGCATTTGCAACATTTACAAATTATATGTGCTTGAAAAATTTCCATTAGAAACACAAAACGGAATACAAAGGACAACAGACATCAAAACAAAGTGACAGACAGTTTTTTGTAAAAACAATTTCAGAAATAAATTATAATAATAGTAATAAAACATTAAAAAATGGAAAAAATCAAATAAAAAAAAAAATGGGGGGGGGGGGGGGGAGATAACAAGACATACAAAAAAATAAGGAGATACATTTAAAAAGGTGAGTACAGTGATTCATAGGTCAACCAACTCTGGTATTGATTTGAGATGTCGTGCTCATAACTGATCTATTGCATTGACAGGTGCATCAAGGGAGAAAGTTTAAAAGGGAAGGAGGAGTGAATAGTGTAGGGGAGAACGGGGGACGTTGTCACACTTTTTACTCTAGTGTGAATTGCTCATCATCAAAACATCTTTAAATAATCATTCCTACATTGGGAGACAGGATCCTCTGGTGGTGAAATATAATTAATGTGACAACCTACCCATGTGACAAGGTCCCCCGTTCTCCCCTACCACGGATATTGTGTGGGTAAATATCAGTCTGGGACTACGGGGAGGTAGATCCTCTCAACATAGGAAAAGAAGGGAGCCCACATAGAGAAAAACTTGTCTGTGGACCCTCGGAGTGTGTGTCGGATTTTTTATAGTTTGATAAGTTAAGAATAGATTTAATCCACAGAGTCCCGACACCGTGGAAAACCTCCTGTGTGTCAAGTCAAGTCAAGAGTTTTATTTGTCACGGCATACGAGTATACAATGAAATGCGGGTGGTCTTGCCCGCAACGATGTGCATAATACAATAGTAATAACATATAATAGAATCCAATAGAACGACATTGTGCAATAAAACAAGTAAACAGAGTAGGGCATATCGGTATATGTACATAAGTTATTTACAGAGCATGGTAGGACATGCTAGGTCCTGTGGTAGTGCAATACACTGTTAGCTACGGATGAGGCACTGGGTCTTTCTGTACATGCTATATTATACAATCTCAAGTTATACTATACTATTCTTAAAGTGACCTTTCCTTAGTGGCCATAAGTGTGGGCGTGTGCAGCATGAGTGTGTGCTTGCTCATGTTAAAGTGGCTGCTAGTGTGTGAGCGTGTACAGTGTGTGTGTCGTGTGTGTGCTCATGTGTGCTTGTGTGTGGAGAGTTCAGTGTTCAAGGCTCTGATGGCCTGGGGGAAGAAGCTGAGCCGAAGTCTCTCTGTCCTAGTAGCTGGTGTTCGCAGGCGTCTGCCTGACCTCAGCAGCATGAACAGGCTGTTGTTTGGGTGGTGAGGGTCTTTCATTATTCTGCAGGCTCTGGATTTGCACCTCTTGTTGTATAGAACCTGCAGGGGTGGTAGTGCAATACCCGTGGTACGCTCGGCTGAGCGCACCACTCTCTGTAGGGCCTTCTTCTCCTGTGCCGTGCTGTTTCCATACCAGGCAGTGATGTTTCCAGTCAAGATGCTCTCTACAGCTCCGGAGTAGAAGGACTGGAGTGTGTTGTCCATGTCAGATCCAGAGATGTGGACCCCCAGGTACTTAAAGCTGCTCACCCTGTCCACGGTAGCCCCGTTTATCCTCAGTGGTGTGTGTGTCTCCTGCTGTCCTCTCCTATAATCCACGATCAGCTCCTTGGTTTTACCAATGTTCAGGAGCAAACTGTTGTTCTGGCACCAGCGTTCCAGTACCTCAACCTCCTCCCGGTAGGCCTTCTCGTCGTTGTCCGAGATCAGCCCCACCACCACTGTGTCGTCCGCAAACTTCACTATGGAGTTGGAGTGGTCCCTGTCCCTAAGTGCCCGCGTCCCAGCACGTCCAAGGACTACAGGCTGGTGGCTCTTACCTCTCATATAATGAAGACCATGGAGAGGTTAGTCCTGGAGAAACTCCGCCCGGTGATCAAACCCCACCTAGACCCACTCCAGTTCGCCTACCAGCCCCGACTGGGGGTAGAGGATGCTGTCATCTACCTGCTGAACCGAGCCTACACTCACCTAGACAAGCCGGGGAGCACTGTGAGAGTCATGTTCTTTGACTTCTCCAGTGCTTTTGATACCATAAGGCCTGGGCTACTGGGTGAGAAGTTGGAGGCGATGCAGGTAGAGGCCCCCCTGGTGTCCTGGGTTGTGGACTATCTGACAGGCAGACCACCGTATGTGCGCCTACGGAGCTGTGTGTCAAACAGACTGGTCAGCAACACCAGGGCCCCGCAGGGGACAGTCCTCTCTCCCTTCCTCTTCACCGTCTACACCAGGGCTATTCAACTGGCGGCCCGCGGGCCAGATCCGGCCCGCGGGATGATTCTGACCGGCCCGCCAAAGATTACATGATAATAAAAAAAAAAAAAAAAAAAAATTATCTGTGCTAACAATGTTTGGCTCAACATACACCTGTGAATCCAGTTTATCTCACATGAATGCCATTAAAACAAGCAACCATGCCTCCTTGACAAATTAGCATTTGCATCACTGTTTGCGGGTAGCCCTCACTTCCTATGAACCCTCTTTCTCTGCCATTGCCCAGTCAAAGAAGTGCAATCGCTCTCATTAGATGTGTGTATGTAGGCTAGGCCTGTCTGCCCCCCACCCCCCTGATGTTTGAGAGTTAAGAGTGGACAATAAGTGCTAATAAGATGCTGTGATTTGCTGTTGTTGCACAGACATGAAGCACTTTTTCATAAGCTCAGCTGCACTATAAATGTGTTTTTTTGTTCAAGTGTTGATGTTAGAATGTTCAGATGCACATCATGCACTTGTTTGTTTTTTATTTTTATATTGAAATGTTGAAGAGGAGATGTTGCAGTTGTTGCACAGTCATAAATGAAGCACTTTTTGCAAGAGATGTTGCAGATGTGGCACATAAATGAAGCACTTTTTTTGAAAAGTATACTACTTTTGCAATGTAGTTAAATAAAAGTTGTGAAAATGTGGTTGCGTGTTGTGTCAAGTGTACATATATTCATAGCACGGGGAGGCGCCGTGGCAGTCCGGCCCCTGGCCCCTTGGGTTTCTGACAATGTGGCCCCCTGAACAATTTAGTTGAATAGCCCTGGTCTACACCAACGACTTCCACTATCGGTCAGAGTCCTGCCACCTTCAGAAGTTTTCTGATGACTCTGCGATAGTGGGATGTATAAAGGACGTGACGAGAGGGAATACCGGGAACTGGTAGTGGACTTCGTCACATGGTGCGATAAAAACCACCTGCAGCTAAATGTGGCGAAGACCAGGGAACTGGTGGTGGAGCTGGGGAGGAGGAGGAGTGCACCTGTGACTAGGGATGGGTACCTTTCACATTTGAACCGATACGGTACCGGTACCTGTGAATCGATCCCGGTACCCAACGGTACCTTTTTTCTGTACTTTAGTCTCAAAAAATTCAAACTTCAAATAACTACAATTTCGACAGATTTCGGCTTGCCATTGCTCCGACTGCTTTGTTGTTGAATCAAGTCAAATCCTAGGTAAGCATATATTGTGCGTGTGAACGTTGACATGAAAAGAAAAAAGGTAAAAAAAATAAAAAAATAAAAATAAAAAGGTTTTTTTTTATTTAATTTTTTTTTCTGTATCTCACTTGAATCGATACTCGGTAGTACCAATGTGTTTCGGTTCGGTACCTCAAAAGTACCAAATTCGGTACCCATCCCTACCGCGTCAACATTTTAGGCAACCAACTTGTGTTCAGCGTTTCTCTGATTGGCCACGTGACCGCGGCAGCGCGAGAGAGCGGCAGTGCGGAAATAGGCTGCATTCTATTGCCATGCTCTGCGACAAACTCTAACCTTAACCAACTCCGAAACAATGCCTAAACTTAACTCTAACCTTAACCAACTCCGAAACAATGCCTAAACTTAACCCTAACCTTAACCAACTCCGAAACAATGCCTAAACTTAACCCTAACCTTAACCCTTTGAGCGCCACGCCTGGTTTTCCATTTTACCGCTTGAATGCCACCATCGGCGCCAATGTTAACGTTAATATCGCCTAATCTATGTTTTAAATTATGGCTATGTGTCTAATCTGCCCATCGCATTATCAAAGACTATTTTCCAGTCAGTGCTGTGAAGGCAGATTGTTTTTTTATCGCGTCGTTTCCGTTTCAGAGCAGTTAGAAAAGCCCCCGTTTTGATATAAAAAACAGCTCATTCTGGAGCATTCTATGAAAATCGTCTTTTAGTGGAATATTCCACAACGTTGATATTCGTCGGCCTTTTTATGAATCGTTTTCAAATAAACGCTAGATGATCAATATTATACGTGCACGCACGCACATTACGGCCGCGCACTGATAATCGCTCCGTTGATTTCCTCACAGACTTTTACAGTGAAACCGAAAGAAGACATTTCACAAAACAGCTTATAACTTCATCAAACTTACTCTGATTATCCTACCACTGATAACATAGAGTCCTTACCTGACATCAGATGGTATCCAACTGGTATATTCCAATTCCTGATCACCATTCGAAAAAATCGATACGTGTATGGATCCAACGCGATACAGTAGAACTCCATGATCCGCGGGGATCTGAGGCTCCAGAATGAACTCTAGTAACCCCGGCTGGATCAGTGAACTGGAAAATGTGGAGTACCGGATTTTTTCCCCCATTCATTTTCATTGAGTCCATTCCAAAATCACTTATGTCATCTGGGAGACGACAGGGGGCGCTTTTTTCCACAGTGATCGTCGGCGCCCCTCGGCTATACTCGGGTAGGCTCGGGTGATGCAATAATTTTTCAGATCGCAAAAAAATAATAATAATAATAATTCCGAGAAATCTCGTGAGTGGCATGCAACCACCTATAAAAAAAACAGAGAAATCTCGTGAGTGGCACTGAAAGTGCCACTCCGAAAGAATATTGCCATGCTCTAAGACAGGGGTAGGCAACCCTAGGCACGCGTGCCTGCATAGGCACGCAGGGGCATTTTCATAGGCACAGGGGGCATCATTAAAAAAAAAAAAAAATTAAAAAAAAACCTTTTTTTTTTTTTTGCTTTGAAATATTATAGTGAAATATTTTCAATTTAGCTGGAAATACATTGCTACATCATTCAGTAACATTTGCAGAGCCTTATAACAAAAACATTATTACGGTCACCATTGTGACCAGTGGGATTAATCAACAAATTTTATTATTTATTTTTCTATTTCATTGAACATTCACATGTTAAAAGCCATTTTTTTTTACTCAAAATGTGAGTATTACCAAGTCAACTTGTGTTCTTAAAACAATGACAATAAACATAGTTTTGTTAGGTTGAAATAATGTGGTTGTGTACTTATTTTTCTGTTAACTTATTATGGGTTGAAAACTGAAAACCTTAATGCACAGTAACTGAACTCGATATTTTTAAGTTCTGGTAACTTATTATTATTTATTTTTTTACAGTGTAGTCTTGCGATCAATCAAAACTTATTTACACGATATACCTCACATTCACCCTCCATTTACATCCTGGTGTTCTCCTGGTGTTCTCCATTAGGCCTGTAGGTGGAGCTATGACAGCACACGTACAGTACACACACCGATGGTGTGTGATGTGTCCAAAAATCAATGGGCAAATGTGAGTGAAATGGTCGCACTGTATGCAGCTGTTTGTCTGCATTGCATTCCCCCCCCCAACTCAGATTTAGGGTTGATACAACCATCATAATAATATTGTTAATAATAACAATAACAATAATGATGTAATAATGTAAAAATTATCATTAAAAAGACCTGATTATGAGAAAAAAAAATTACGATGCATGGAATATTGTTGAGGCACACTAGTTACAACTATATTTCAAACAGGCACTCCATGTCAAAAAGGTTGCTGACCCCTGCTCTAAGACAAACTCTAACCTTAACCAACTCCGAAACAATGCCTAAACTTAACCCTAACCTTAACCAACTCCGAAACAATGCCTAAACTTAACCCTAACCTTAACCAACTCCGAAAGAATGCCTAAACTTAACCGGCGAAAGAATGCACGTTAAAAAAATAAATAAAAAAAAATTGAAGTGATTCGAACTTGTCACCAACGCACCGCAGGATCCACAGCAAGGCGGCGAACCAGTTGAGCTAACCGTCGATGTTAAAAGAGGGGGGATTACGGCTGCATAATTCCGCGGCAGAGCTCCGCGGCATTATGTCGCCGCGGGGGCGTGGCTAGGCGCAAGCTGGTTGCCTAAAATGATTAAGCATCCCTACCTGTGACCCCTGTTTACATCAGGGGAGTCGATGTGGACATAGTTGAGGAGTACAAATACCTCGGTGTGCACATCGACAACAAACTGAATGGGTCAAAACATGCAGAGGCACTGTACAAGAAGGGCCAGAGCCGACTCTACTTCCTCAGAAGGCTGAGATCCTTCAATGTCTGTACAAGGATGTTGAGGATGTTCTATGAGTCGGTGGTGGCGGGCGCCTTCTTGTACGCTGTGACCTGCTCGGGCAGCGGACTGAGAGCAGGGGACACAAACAGGCTGGATAAGCTGGTCAGGAAGACCAGTAGCGTGGTTGGGGTGGAGCTGGACTCCCAAGCGAGGGTGGCGGAGAGGAGGAGCCTTGCTAAGCTCCAGGCCATCAGGGAAAACCCCTCTCACCCATTATACACAGACTTGGCTGACAGGATGAGCATGTTCAGTGCTAGGCTCACACTACCTAAATGCAGCACTGAACGGCACAGGAAGTCCTTCATTCCAACAGCCATCAGACTATACAATGCATCACTGTGCCTCACTGCATCACTGAGCACAAGTCAAGTCAAGTCAAGTCAGTTTTATTTATATAGCACATTTCCAGGCAGCGGCAGCTGACACCAAAGTGCTTCACAAGCAAGTTGATAAAAACAAAATAGTGTGATGCAAGGTATAAGATTAAAAGAAAAACATAGCAAAGCAATGAAAGCAACAAAAACAAAACAATATGGTGCAAGATATAGGATTAAAAACATAATAAAGCAATGAAAGTAATAAAAACTGGTAGGACACAGTAAAACAAAGAGGATAGAAGGGCCAGGGGTCTAGTGGTGGTTAAGTAGGGGGGAAGGCCAAGGAGAACAGGTAGGTTTTCAAGAGTGATTTAAAAGCCTGCACGGTCTGGGCAGTCCGTACGCTGAGGGGGAGGCTGTTCCACAATCTAGGCGCTGCGGTGGAGAAAGCTCTGTCTCCCCTAGTCTTGAGCCTGGTTCTGGGTACCACCAATAGCAGCTGGTCAGCTGATCTGAGGGATCGGTGGGGGGTGTGGCGGTGCAGGAGCTCGGACAGATAGGAGGGAGCCGTGCCATTTAATGATTTAAAAACATTTAGGGCTAATTTAAAATCGATCCTGAAGCTAACAGGCAGCCAGTGGAGCGAGGCCAAAACTGGGCTGATGTGTTCGTGTTTTCTTGTTTTGGTGAGGAGGCGCACGGCTGCCTGCACCAGTTGTAAGCGGCGGAGGAGGGACTTGTTGATACCCGTGTACAGAGCATTGCAGTAGTCGAGGCGAGTGGTGACAAAGGCATGTATCACCGTCTCTAGGTTACTTTGGGAGAGGTATGCCTTTGTCTTCGCCAGGAGTCTAAGGTGGTAAAAGCTGTTTTTAACTACGGCGCTGACCTGTTTGTCGAATTTAAAATTGCTGTCGAAGATGACCCCGAGGTTCCTGACAGAGGTGGAGAGGTTTGGACCCAGGGGACCAAGTTCGTCAATGAGGGGGGCCGGGGGGGCACTATTAAAAACAATGACCTCGGTTTTCCCTTCGTTCAATGTCAGGGAGTTTTCGGACATCCAGCACTTGATTTCTGCCAGGCAGTCAAGCAGTGGTTCTATTGACGTCTTCCCTTGGGTGGGCTTTAAGGGGAGGTAAACCTGCACGTCATCGGCGAAGAGTGACAGTTACCATCTTCCTGGACTCTTACTTTTGAAACAGCACTGTACAATATTACACCTACTGTAGACTTCAGTATATTTTTATTGTATTTATTTACTGTATATTTTATTCCATTTATATTCTATTTTATTCTATTCTTATTCTTAGGCAATTTGATTTGTTTTGTTATTCTTATTCGTGACCTGTTCTGTCTAAATGTTTAATGTTGAGCGATTTGCAGTGTAAAATTTCCCTCTGGATAATAAAAGTATTTCTATTCTATTCTATTCTATTCATGAGAAGGGGGTATTGAGGATTTCCACTGAAGTAGGATTAACCGTCTTGCTAACAAAGGAACAAAAGCCAAAACCTCTTTATTAGTCTTTATCAGTTGATATAAGGGTGAGGAAACACCAAATAACACAGTCAAAGAGTCTGGTTCAACCTGGGTACTGCATATTTCAGAGAGTGTATCGAAGATATTTTTCCAAAGATCCACTAGGGATGGACAACTCCAAAACATGTGCACATGGTTTGCTGGGGACCGATTACATCGTGGACAGTTAGGTTTCACATTTGTAAATTCTGGATAATCTCATTGGAGTCCAGTGAGCTCGTGGATGGTTTTGCATTGGATGAGACCATGCCGAGCACAGATGGAAGAGGTGTGAACCTTTTTGATATCTCATCCCCCAATTCCTCCTCCCATGAGGACTTAATAATGTTTAAAGAGGTGGACTGTAATGAGCATAGCTGCCTATAAATTCTTGACAGGGAGCCCTTTAGAGTGGGAAGAGGGGTAAGAAAAGTTTCGAGTTGTGTTTCACCAGGAAGGGTGGGGAACTGGGTATCTAAACTGCGGACATAGCTTCGGATCTGTAAAAACGAGTAAAACCTAAAGAAATTACTTCTGGGGAGACCGTACTTAACCGATAGTTGTTCGAACGTAGTAAAGTTATTATCGATATAGAGATCCTTAAATGTTATAACACCGAGACTAGTCCATGTTGAGAAAGCGCCATCAATCATAGATGGGGGGGAAGCCGGATTTGAGGCCACCGGGGCAGCTAAAGAAGTTGTGTGGAAGCCAAAGTGGCGTCTAGATTGGTTCCAAATCTTCATTGTTGATTTGACACATACATTTTTTGTAAAGGGGGTATAAGGGCCTAAACTAGTGCGTGGGCGAGAGAGGACAGTGATGCCAGTACGGACGAGGCTGCCTCCATCTCCAGCCAAACTGGAGGTGAGGACATCCCTCCACACCCCAGCCAAAACTGAACGGTCCTAAAGTTAGCAGCCCAGTAGTAGAACCTGAAATCCGGTAGCCCGAGGCCTCCATCTGCTTGTCATTACAACCAGCTAACTGATCTTTATTTATCTAGGGCACATCCGCTATTTTCAGATTATTTTCAATGAAGTCCAAGATTAGAGGACAGTGCCAAAGCTGTACCATAGCTGTGTAGACAATCATACATTGTCCTTGAAATGGCATTCTTGTTGACTTTCTTTTTTTTATACTTATTTTTATTGACAGAAAACAAAAACAAACATAAAACAATACAGTGACATGATGCGTCCTTCCATTTACAAATGTGTCATCGTGTTCTGGTTCCAGACTGTGGTGTAGTTCACATTTCCTTTATAATCATCCCATTTCTCCCATTTTTACCCACATTTCTCCTCCTGTACCCTCAACACGTGTGTAAATCTTTCCATGTCATACATTTCCTCTACTACACCCAGCCACTGTTCTTTTGTAGGTGGATCCACCTTGTACCATGCTCTTGTTATCGTTTTCTTACTGGCTACCAGTAGTGTCTTTACCAGGTATTTGTCCTCTCCTTGTATGTTTTCCTGTGTCAGATTCCCCAGATACAGTACCAAGCCCGTCATGGGCACTTCATAACCCAATATCTCCTTTATTGTCTCCCATATTCCTTTCCAATACTCCCTTATCTTTCTTGTTGACTTTCATCTGCATTTATGCCCACTTTTATTAAAGAGTTGTTGCATTCGTTTCTGCCACCAGTATAGTCGTGACCGTCGCAGCACTTTGCATTGTGGGAAACAGCAGGCGAGGCAGACAGCTCGGAACCACACTGGGCTTTTTTCCCCAATCAGTATGTCACCCTGGTACTTTTGGCACTCTGCAGATTTAGCTTTTACTTGCATATGACATACTACATGCTACATGTAGTACAGTAAGTGGTTCCGAAAACAGTGAGTACGTGCATGTGCCCGCTGTACGTCACATACAAGCACGAACCCGTCCAGACCAGTGGCGCAACTACGCGTAAGGGTTTTGTGTTGTGCCCACATGGCCTATGCACACCGCACACCGCGCGTCCTACCAAACGTCCCTCCCAAAACGTTTGCATTTGAGTGAGTGACTGATGAGTTAGTCTTTTTCAGAGTCAACAAGACATGGCTTGGTTTAAATACTCCCACCATTTGATTTAGGTTGCAGTCTCTCATTGGTGGAACATGTCCAAGAAGACACTTTGTTGAAACGTCTGTTTGCACCAATAAATATTGCTAAACTGACCATGTGCTCCAGAATTGATTTCTTAATTCAGATCACTCAGTCCCATATCTGAGAGGCATGTGCGGCAGCTGAAGCACAGATATTCCCTCTCTATCATATTCATGTTGTTAATGTTAATAGTGTTAATGTCATGTAATGGATATTAACTTTATATCATATTAATGTTAATAGTGTTAATGTAATGGATATTAACTCTCTATCATATTAATGTTGTTAATGTTAATAGTGTTAACTGATATTCCCTCTTTGTTTAAACTGTAACTACAATGTAGTCATGTTGTGGGAATAAGGACATGTGTGTATTTTATTTCCCTTCTACATGCACTCAGTCAACAGTAGCCCACTGGGACCAAATGGAGAAGATATGACTAGAGTGTCAGATAGGATATGTCCTCAAACAAAGGGACCGTTGTGGACAACAGTATGGTCCCAGTATTCTTATACACATAGTGTACACACACACACACACACACACACACACACACACACACACACACACACACACACACACACACACACACACACACACACACACACACACACACACACACACACACACACACACACACACACACACACACACACACACACACACACACACACACACACACACACACACACACACACACACACACACACACACACACACACACACACACACACACACACACACACACACACACACACACACTTGAAATGTTTATTTATGTCCACATGAACAGAAGTACAAGGAGGCCTCATACAAAGGACATAAACACTGCCAGTGCAGTCAGAAATTATGAAAGAACAGTCAGGTACAAGGTGCATGGACGGCAGAATCATGGGGAAAGGAAACAACGCCTCCTCCAAATTGAGCGGCTTCCTATAATTGCTGATACTGAGCAGTACCTGGCTAACTGCTTGGCCTTCCTTTTGGGGAGACCGGCTATTTGTAGGCCCCTCACAACCAACTTGTGCACATGCCCTAGGCTGCCAAAGATAAAAACTATGAGTTTACATCTGTAGCCTAGCTGTGAGATGGTCTGCTGTAGCTGTTGGTATTTCAGTATTTTGGTTAGAAAGGCTTCTAAGCTGTAATCAAAAGTACAGCCAACCTCAAGAATGGACACCTCCCTAAGATGTTGATTTACAACAAATACATCAGGGGTGTTAGCTGTAATATTAGAGAACACAGAATCATCATTGCACAGGTTGAACATTCTTGGCTTCACAGTAGAATGCTTAAACAGCGTGATGGACGACCTAAAAATAGAAGAGATATCTTTCGCTATCAAATCTACTATTCTGTCATGCCTACTTATGTAGAGGCCCCTGTATACATAGCAACCATTTAAGATGTGGGACATGGTTTCAGCTATTTGGACATTGCCATGATGAATACAGTGAGGAGCATGACTGCCTGGAAACCAGATGGAGAGATTCAGTTTAGATGGTAAAACCTGTAATCTCGCTTTCAGAGTAAAGATAACAATGCACTCATCTATGGCAAAAATTTTGAACACAGAGTGAGAGACAGAATGATCCGCAGCAGGGAGACACGCAGTCTTCCCCTGCAGTCTCAACTCAGTCCATTGTTGCCGCTGTCTTTGCTGTTGTGCCCACAGGAGGCGACCTCGGGCATTAGTCAGTGGAAGTTGGTGATCCATTCCACACACAGACATAGATGCTCTGACAGAGATACTGGGGTCAGATATAATATGCTCTGAGACAGCCACTGCCTCAGAGTTAGACCCCACCCACTCCAGGGTAACATCAGCCCAGCCCCAGCAACACATGTCATTAACACATCCTGCGCCAAAAACGTTGTACAACGTGTTTCAAGTTCATGCTAATTCTGCCATTCCACGGCGTACGACGTTATTGAGATCATATTAAATTTTTTCGCCATGTTATTCATATTTCCCTCACGGAGCCTGGTCTGATGCAGTGTGAGCCGGCACAACTCTGCAACGCTTCAATACTGCCCCCTGGTGGATGATCGGTGAGTTGCCAAACCGGAAATGGCCGAGTCGATCTCGGTGCGTCTCCGAAATGCGTCCGGCCACTCGCATATTGTTGCGGGACTGTAGACTCACGTCCGTGTGTAGCGATCACTGCCATAACGCAATAATCGATACGATTTGGCCGTGTATTATGATTATACAAACCGGAAATGGATTTAGGCGATCGCCGTCAAATAAGTGGGATATTTTTCCTCCAGTCTCATCGTCGAACGGTAAGAGGACGCTGACGTTACTTTCAGCCTGTTTGTTTATTATTATCCATGCAAACTGCTCTGATCAATATATCACCCATACTACATAAAGCATTTAACAACGATCACGGAATTATAAACGACCCCCCCCCCCCCCCCCCCTCCGTTCATCCGCGCATGATCAGTCATAACGTTTAGGATCATGTACAGTTGACATTTTTTATATAGTGTGGATCGGCAACAAACGGCATTTGATAATCTATATATGCGTTTATACCTATATCTCACGTTCTAGGAATTACTGCAGAAAACGATAAAAACATATTTATATTCTAGACAGTATTTTCGTATGAATGTATGCATGAAAAAGTAAAACGTTCCTACATCCTGGACGATAGATAATCGATGTTGAATGGGCCATAGTAATGTCAATTTAGCAATACAATATAAAAAGTTATAGCCCTGCAAAGAAGGTGAACATCTCCAATGACTTACAGTGCTGGCAGAGAATGGTATAAGATGCTCAAATTGCGTGGCAGGGAATGTGTTAAGGTCCGGCCAGTCTGACCACACACCGAAGCCAGGAGAGCGACTGTCTTTTTAGGTCCAAGAAAAGAGAAGAACGAGCGAGCGTTCTCACATACTGGTCGTCACTGTTCAGCATATTCAACAGATGGGAGAGCCGTGTAGCAATATATGCCCATTCAAAATTGGGAACACCCAGACCACCCTCACGTTTAGTGTGAAATATAATGTTGCATGTTGTGTGTGTGTTGAGGCCAGTCCATTGTCTCACTTGGTGTACGGTTTTATCAGTCAAATCATGTAGTGATTTTCGTGGAATATGTACATTGGAGAACAGATGTTGTACTTTGGCCAGCTCTTTTTTAGCCCTATGTATTTGTCCATCTGGTTTTTAACACATACTAATAAGTGTATGTTATGTATTAACTGTTTCCATCAACTGTTTTTACTGTTTTTAAATTGCTGCTATGCTATGATGGACATCTGAATCTCCCCTCGGGGATAAATAAAGGTTTTCAATTAAATTCAATAAATAAACACACTGTATCCACAAACAAACATTGTATCCACAAACACTGTATTCATAAACACAAACACTGTATCCACAAACACACTGTATCCACAAACACTGTATCCACAAACATTGTACCCACAAACACTGTATTCATAAACACAAACACTGTATCCACAAACACACTGTATCCACAAACTGTATACACAAACACTGTACAGTATACACAAACACTGTATCCATAAACACAAACACTGTATCCACAAACGCACTGTATTCACAAACAAACATTGTATACACAAACACTGTATTCATAAAGACAAACACTGTATCCACAAACACACTGTATTCATGAACACAAACACTGTATCCACAAACATTGTATCCACAAACACACTTTATCCACAAACTCAAACATTGGTCCTCATTCTCAAACCTCCGGATTCCTGAACACGTGAAATTGTCTCCGTAAGTGGCCAAATCCCGTTCCTCGTGCATGGTTCAACTAAGCCGATCAAATGTCCTATTAGCCAGCTTAAATTAACCCGATGATTGATGTCAGGCTATCTCGGGATAATTGCGCGTGCCCATCTTATCTGAAAAGGGGGTGGTGTCGATCCCCGAAAACCATGATAACGGAAAGATATCGCAGACAAGTTAAATACATATGCATATCTATAGGCAAATTTTAAGTCCCTCATTACTAGGGATGGGAATTGATAGGATTTTATCGATACGATTCCATTATCGATTCTGCTTATCGATTCGATTCTTTATCGATTCCCATCGCTTCCTGATCAATTTATAATTTTTATAAATAAATTGGAAATGCAACAGAACTAAGCTGGTTAGAATAACAACATGCAACTTGACATTTCTGATTGTCATTTATTGTTGAGCCCCCATGTCAGAAAAATACAAAAACTGTAAAAAATAAAACATTAACTATAGCCTACACTTAAATAAAATAATGTATTTGAGATTCTCCTAAAATGTATTTATTTTTTTATTCTTAAACTAATTTAATCTATTGAATAACGACCTGTTGAATGTAACACACACACACACACACACACACACACACACACACACACACACACACACACACACACACACACACACACACACACACACACACACACACACACACACACACACACACACACACACACACACACACACACACACACACACACACACACACACACACACACACACACACACACACACACACACACACACACACACACACACACACACACACACACACACACACACACACACAAGCCACGGGAGGGCCGCGAGATGATTTCCAAAAAAAAAAAGCAGGCCAGGACAGTGTTTCTAGTTGTATTCAAAAATTCTATTCTATTGTATTCTAAAATGTGACTATATGGTTTTATATTAACTTAATAAATAAACAAAAACGAAAAATCTACTTATTTCAACGAACATTTCAAACTAAATAACAGATTATGCACATAAAACGCTGAAAACAACCGAAGCAACAATAGTATTTTAATGAGGCTATTATTATTATCATTATTATTTTGCAACAAGTTAGCCCTCTCATAAATAGCACATATAAATGAATAACTAACTTGAACTAACTTAATAGGATTGAAGTGATATTTGGCTTAAAAAATCGGTCGCCTGGCAAAAAAATAAAAAAAGCCTCACGATGTGCATTGGGCCGCGGCTCTCTAACGCCTTATTTTCTGGGTCCCGGCCTGAAAAGTTTGGGAACCCCTGGACTAGTAAACAAACACTCCGTCTCTTATTATATGTGAACTAAAGAGTACAAGGTTTACACAACAGCCCCCACCCGCTTTTTTATTGTATTTGTACCTGTACTATCAGCTGTCAGCTGTTTATCTCTCTCTGTGAGCTTGATTAACTAGCGTTAGCTCACGTTAGCTAGCGCTAGCTCCGCGGCTAATCTTAGGTTATCCTGAACTAAATCAATGACTAGGTTCTAAAGCATTAGAGTAGTTTTCACTGCACATAGAAGCAGCCAAACAGCGGGAGCATTTCGGGAGCATATGACCAAAACCCAGGCAGTTTCGAGGCTTTAAGGAATCAAATAGTCTGCCATGTCTGTAACCTAAGATTAGCCGCGGAGCTAGCGTTAGCTCACGTTAGCTAGCGCTAGCTCCGCGGCTAATCTTAGGTTATCCTGAACTAAATCAATGACTAGGTTCTAAAGCATTATAGTAGTTTTCACTGCACATAGAAGCAGCCAAACAGCGGGAGCATTTCGGGAGTATATGACCAAAACCCAGGCAATTTCGAGGCTTTAAGGAATCAAATAGTCTGCCATGGCTACATGCGTGGCGCTAACGTTATGCACAACTAAAACCTGGCAGCGATAAGAGAATCGATAGTCACGGAGGCACGCGATTTCTGATAGATGTCTGTCAGCCTGTCGCGTATTTCTCCCAGGCGTTCGCTGGCTTAGTCCACTTTTCCTCATTTCATGGGGGTGTTCATTACCATATATGGTTAATTACGGGCCGTGCTATATGCAAATACGTAAAACCGTGCACGAGCGCGGAGCGTAGGACAAGTGGCATTTATCAACACGGAGTACTTGCAGGTGTGCGTAGAACCTGTGTACGCACATGTGATAAATCGCGATTTTTCTGTACGTACACACATTCTAAATTCTGTGCTTAAGAACAAAAATAGAACATTTTCTAAGAATTGTTGATAAATGAGGGCCCAGGTCTCTAGTACTCCAATCACCCGTTTCACTAGGTATTATAGCAGCAAGTCCCACCGCAGAATATGCCATATCAGCATGACATATCAATAATTAACGAATTCCATATAAATCTAGTTCATTAAAGATGCAGCAGCTAGGGCTGAGCCCAAACGTTCGAACGTTCGGATCTTCGTTCGTTACGTTGGCGTTCGAATCTTAATTAATGGGTTTGAACCTCCACTTTAAAACATTTTTATTTCCGTTTAAATTTTTTTAATTTATTTTACATGAAAAATATATATCAGAATGTGATATATATCAGAATATCACAGTACTATGTTGTGTTTACAATCATTCGAAAGTCACGCGCGAACACAAGACAACAATATTCTCTCTATATTATGTTTGCTGTCATGTTTGCTGTCAGAGGACGAGTGACAGTGACTTGAATTTGGAAAAATGCCTCCTAAAAAAAACATGGGGGCCGACGACATCGAGGAACTCAAAAACACTCTCGAATTCCTCGCAAAAGACATTGCCGAAATTAAGCAACAGCAGAAAGAAATCCTGGGTTTGGTTGAGGAAGTGAAGGCCCTCAAAACGCAAAACGCTGAAAAGGATAAAGTAATCGACCAGCTGGAAAACCGAGTTGCCGACCTCGAGCAATACTCGAGAATGAATGACATCATTATCTCCGGCCTGGACATTAAACCCCGGTCGTACTCGCAGGCGGTGAAAGGTGGGGAAGGAAGGGATCTCAACACTCAGGAGTACGTTTCTGCCGAGGAACAGGTGGCGGAATTCCTCCTAACTAAAGGAATCACTCTGGATACCAATGGTGTGGAGGCTTGCCACCCATTACCTCGCAGCAGCAAAACGAATACACCTGCAGTAATAATCCGTTTCATCAACCGAAAAGATAAAATAGCCCTGCTAAAACAAAGACCCAAACTACGTGAAACGAGCGTGTATCTAAATGAACACCTCACAAAAAAGAATGGTGACATCGCAAGAAAGGCCCGTCTACTCCGCTACCAAAAGAAGATCCAATCAACGTGGACCTCAAACTGCAAGATCTTCATCAAATTAAACGGCACTCCAGACAACGCAAAAGTTTTGGTCATCAGAAATATGGAAGAGCTTCACAAATTCCAATGACACCATACAACCGTGAAAATGGTAGGATCAACGTCCTTATTTTCTCTGAAATGACTAAAATGTTTCTTGCGTGCTGCAGACTTAACTTTCTCAACGTCCTTCTATCCTCTGGAATGCCAAAAATGTTTCTTGCGTACTGCAGACTTGTTATTCTCAACATCCTTCCTTTCTCTGAAATAACCAAAATGACTCTTGCGTGGAATCTTGACTTTTTTATGGAAAAGAGGAACATCATACTATCACTTGGGCACCGCGAAAGGGCGACTAGATGCGGGAGGGAGAGCATGAGTGCGCGGCAGGGAAGAATATTCTTGTGTTACATTTATAGAACGCCTGGTTCTTATACTGTTACATTTCTAAATACCATAGGTCATTTTTACTCAACGATTTGTGAAAAAATTTCCCTTTTTTATGGGCTTCTTTGGCTTGAGTGATGATGATGATGGAGATAATGTCCATCGCTGCTGTCTTGATGGTGGAAATATCACCTGCAAGCAATATGACCCTGAGCATCTCGATTGTTTCAATAACGAAAACACCCTTTCACTATTGCACCTCAATATTAGAAGCCTCTGTAAACACCATACTGACCTTGTATCATTACTTTCTATTTCTGGCTGTAAATTTGATATAATTGGTTGCAGTGAAACTTGGCTAAATGACAGGTCGTTCACCGATATCCTCAATCTTGATGGCTATACTTTCTTCCATAAAAACAGAATTGGGAAAATAGGTGGAGGAGTGTGTCTTTACGTGAATACCAGTATACAAGCAAATGTTTGTGACATGGTTGACTTTGATGACGGCTCTGATTCTCTCTTCATTGATATAAATGGAAAAAATGGGAAAACTTCACTGTTGGAGTAATATATCGCCCCCCAGACACAAACCTGGATGTCTTTAGGAACAAGTTAGAGGAAACCCTTCATTCATTAAACATAAAAAACAACAACTGTATTCTAATGGGAGATTTTAACATAGACATCTCCAAGGATGATTCTATAAAAAATGATTTCATTAATACACTGCACTCTTCCTCCTTCTTCACAACTATAAACATATTCACTAGAATAACACACTCATCCAAGTCTATCATTGATAACATCATCACCAACATCCAAAACACCAAGCTGGAGTCGGGAGTGATCCTAACTGACATAACTGATCATTTCCCTGTCATGTTGACTTTAAATCTTGCCAGTGAACTTGCACCCCCTCCTTGTAAAACAACAATTAAAGTAATAAATGACAGAACCCTGCAGCAACTATATGGAAGCCTGGAGACCAAAGGGTGGAAAAATGTATATGATGCCTCTGATCCTGATACTGCATATGACAGTCTGATATTGGAAATAACAGACTCCATCCATAACACCATTCCTGAGAAGACTGTCATGAGCACTAAAAATGACCAGAACCCCTGGCTTACAAAGGGCATCTTAACATCCATTAAACACAAAAATAAACTCGCCTAGTATAAATAATAGAAACAAATACAATCTATATAGAAATAAACTCACTCATCTAATAAGGAAAAGCAAATGTGATCATTATACTGATCAGGTAATAGCATCACAGGGTGATTCAAAAAGGACATGGTCAGTTCTAAATAAAGTACTAAACAGGGACAAAAAAGCATCAGTGCTCCCTGACCCTTCAAACATGTCACAGCAGGATCTCTCTGATAAATTCAATACCTACTTTGCATCCATTGGTGAAGACCTGGCGAATAAAATTAGCCATCCCGGGGGTGTGTCTTTTAAACAGTATTTATCAGGTAACTATATTAACTCTTTTTTCATGAAACCAACTGACCATGATGAACTATTCAACATTATCATGAAGATGAAGGACACTCGCACAGCCGGTGCTGATGGAATATGCAGCAAAATCCTAATAGCCATAGCCAATATTATAGTCAGACCACTCGCTCACTGTATTAATTTGTCCTTACTACATGGTGTGGTGCCAAAAAACATCAAAATTGGGAGAATAATACCCATATATAAATCAGGTGACAAAAATAGTATTAATAATTACCGTCCAATATCCGTATTACCAGCTCTATCCAAAGTCTATGAGAGAGTTGTGTACAACAGATTAAGCGAATACACCACCAAGCTAGATATACTCACCAATTCACAATACGGCTTCAGGAAAAAAAGAACTACAAACATGGCAATATTAAACCTAATAGAAAAAATACATGATGCCACTGATCAGGGTGATTGTGGGGTGGGCGTTTTCCTGGATCTATCAAAGGCTTTTGACACCATTGACTTCACCATTCTACTTGGGAAACTACACCATTATGGCATAAGGGGTCTGGCTCTCAACTGGTTCAGTAGCTATTTACATGGTAGGCAACAGTACGTCGATATAAAAAATCACAAATCAATAAAAATGGACATCAAATATGGGGTCCCCCAGGGGTCAATTCTAGGGCCTTTACTATTTATTCTCTATATAAATGACTTTGTCAACTCATCTGTACTTCTGCACAAAGTTATATTCGCTGATGACACTAATTTGTTTCTGTCACATAAAAATCCACTCAAGCTACAAGATCTACTCAATACAGAACTACAAAAAGTGGACACCTGGTTCAAATGCAACAAGTTATCACTACATCTCAGCAAAACAAACTTTATTGTCTTCCACTCAAATCGGATGCACACACATCAAATGTGCATAAAAATAAATGAAAAGGAGCTGTCAAGAGTGGCGTCCACAAAATTCCTGGGGGTCATCATCGATGAGTCACTCAACTTCAAATGCCACATAAAATACCTACAAACAAAACTGTCCAAATATGTTGGCTTATTCTGCAAAATACGTCATTTTCTTCCCTTGCCTGCCCTTCTCACTTTATACAAAACCCTGTTTGAACCCCTCATTAATTACTGTAACGTCATATGGTGCAACACATACCCCAGCCATCTCAAAAAACTAGAAAGCCTACAAAAGAGGGTACTACGAGTGCTGTCATGGTCCGGGTATCGAGCGCCCTCAAAGCCTCTTTTCCATCGCTTTGGTCTCCTGAGGCTCGCTGAATTTAACATTCATCAAAACGCATCAATTATGTATCAAGTTGTCAACAACATGAATCACAGACTGTCTGAGCTTATCCCAGTCTGCCAACCACTGCACATCCACAACACAAGAAACAAGCATCTTATATCTGGCAAGAGGAGAAGGCTAAATTGTGCTAGCCTAAGCATAGCATGCAGGGGTCCACAGATCTGGAACAAGCTTGATGAAAATCTAAACATGACTAATACCTTTAAAACCTTTAAAAAATCATTGAAAGAGGAACTGCTAAAATCATATCTCTAATTAAAATGATAACTTAGGAATAAAATTGTCTGTATTATGTATCTCTGTTATATGTCAGTTAGTTGGTAGGTGTGTAAACCTACCTACTTTTTTTTTTTTTTTTTTTTTTTTTTTTTTATTGTTTTGTTTGTTCATATTCTGTTTGTATCTGTGTTCAGGCTCCCTCCAAAAGCTTTAAATAGCTTCTTGGGAGACCTGGCACATGCACACAATTTGCGACATGTTATCACATGAGGATACTCGCATGTAAAATGTATCGTGTGTGTGTGTGAATAAAAATTCATTCATTCATTCATTCAATTCATTCATTCATACAACAGTCTAGGTGGGAGGAGGAGGGGTCACCGTCATACTACGAGGAAATTAATCAATCATGTAAAAACGAGAGAGTTGAGTGACTCGCACTCACCCGTCTTTTTTCATAATACAACGTTTTCGAACGGACGTTTAGATTAAACCAAGTGTATGCAGTGATGCAGAACTTTCCCAGCGGAACACAAGTTACTTAACGTTACATAGGTATGTTATGCACGTTAAGCTATGCAGAGCGCAGCTTGCTAACGTTAAGATAGCAGGAGCCTTCGGCCAACAAAGATGTTGTTTCAACAAATATATTCACAAAATGGATTACCATCCAAAATTATATTGAAGCCTCCCATGACCAGTAACTAGGTACTACAAGCTGTAGCCCTATTTTCAGAAATTCCGCCTAAAGGTACATGCCCAAGTAAATGGAAGATTGCTCCACTTCTACAAGGCCAATTTGCATGTTCTTGGTATCTAGGACCTGGGCGTATGTATTTCCAGTGTCAGAAATGTTGTGTCTGTTACTAGGCTTGAGTAAATTGTGATGAAACAAAGGAGAATATAAATTATGATTTTTTTTGCATCTTTGCCAGTGAACACCATGAAAACATTGAGGTTATTTTGATTACGCTCACTGAGCTCATTCAGCACCTTCTTGAGATCAAGTGTACAACAAATCTCAAATGAATAAAGGGAAGATGATTAAACAGAAGGATTTGTAGATACAGTAATAAATTATAATCCATTTTAATTATAAATTCATATTTGACCTTGAACTTGAACTTGACCTTATTATGGCCAAATCATACATCTATGGATAGGGGAAAAGCTCCTATTCTCAATGGCAGGGTTGAATCTGGATTTAGTAATTTCCTCTCGGTTTTACGATGAAAGAGAGATAGAATTTGCATTTTTTCCGATACATTCTTATTTTCGGTCAATCTTAAAAACATCGGTAAACAAACGTAGTGCTGAAAATATACACTTTGATTGCTGTTTTGATAGGGTTATGATCTTTACTCTTGGCTACATTTGAAAAAGAAACACAACATTAATTAATACGGTCTGTATTGATCGATTTATGATAAAAACATAAAACTTATAAGGGGACCCTACAGCTTAACAGGTTATGCGTAAATGTGCCTAAAGTCAAGACTCGACAGTACTGAACCAGAAAAATTATTTAGGAGCACATTTTTTGCATGATTAAAAACGAAGGTTCGAACGTCCGTTCAAAAAACCCTTGCAAAGTTCAAAGCCCAAAAACAGGCTTCGGGGAAACAGCTCTAGCAGCAGCTGTTACTGTACACATGCGCGCACGCGACTCCAAATTATGATATTTTATATAATCTCCCAAAATGAGATTAGATTAGATTCAAAATGTATTGTCATCATACAGCACAAGTACAATACAACAAAAATAGGTTTGGCATCCAACCAGAGTGCAAATCGTGTACAATAGTAACATACAACCAATCCGTTTCTACACTGGCTCTTAGATGTGCGCAAGCAATGTAATAAATAACCAACAATAAATAATATCATAATAACAAGACGGTATATGGAATATTAATAGTCTACTCTAGACTCTATTCTACTATATATCCGCGGTGATCGGTTTAGTTTTTACTTATTTGTTTATTTTCGGACATGGTTGTTGAGTCATGGCTATAAATGTAAAACACAATTGTTAATGATACAAATAGTGTCGTATTTATTATCATTATAATTATTTAATTCCACGGATGTGTCATATCGAAGTGATATTGGCATGACATATTTAGTCATGAGCCAATCGTTCAGTCTTTCAGTATTGACATTACAATGAGATGTCATGCTAATATGTCATGTTCTACAGTAGGATGTACTACTATAATACCTAATAAAACAAGTCATTAGAATAATAGAGGCCTACTACTGGAAAGATTCATTTCGCACATATATATACAGTATGTGTGTGTGTGTGTGTGTGTGTGTGTGTGTGTGTGTGTGTGTGTGTGTGTGTGTGTGTGTGTGTGTGTGTGCGCTCGTGCACTGAGGCTGCCTCACTAACGCATTTATTTCTTTTAGCAATGGAAGGAATACATCAAACCAAAAATTTAAAATATCATAGAGAATAAGACAGTATATGGCATATTAATACAGTATATTCGCCTATAGTAGCTATATCCGTGGCGATCGGTTTAGTTCTTATTTATTTAGTTTGCAGTGTGTGTGTGTGTGTGTGTAATGCTCACAATGCCTCATTGAGTCAGGACTATAAATACCAAACGGAATTATTAATTATACAAATATTGTCATATTAATTATCATTATAATTATTTAATTCCACGGATGTCTGTAGTATCGGCAATCCCCAATGACTTGTCCCAGAGAAAGCTGTTGAAACCACGGGCGCACACCGGTCTGTCCAATTTACAACAAGTACGTAAATCCTACAAAGAATTTACAATACCAAGCCGTTCGAGAATGGCAAATAAGGACGTAAATCGAGTTACGAAGGGAATCCTTGGTAAGTTTTACATATGTCCATTTGAAAATGAGGACCATTGTATTCATAAACACAAACACTCACAAACACAAACACTGTATTCATAAACACAAACATTGTATACACAAACACAAACACTGTATTCATAAACACAAACATTGTATACACAAACACAGTATTCATAAACACAAACACTGTATACACAAACACAAACATTGTATACACAAACACAGTATTCATAAACACAAACACTGTATACACAAACACAAACATTGTATACACAAACACTGTATTCATAAACACAAACATTGTATACACAAACACTGTATCTACAAACAGTGTATTCATAAACACAAACACTGTAAACACATGCACTGTATCCACAAACACGGTAAACAAAAACACTGTATACACAAACACTGTTCACAAACATTGTGTACACACACACAATCACACTGTATACATACTGCCCATGCACACCAACTTTAACAAATACAGACATGAGCATAGCGCTGCCATCATAATCTCTCTCTCTCTCTCTCTCTCTCTCTCTCTCTCTCTCTCTCTCTCTCTCTCTCTCTCTCTCTCTCTCTCTCTCTCTCTCTCTCTCTCTCTCTCTCTCTCACACATACACACACTACACACACCTCAAATGCAAAAGCCCATCTGTTTTTGTGTGTTTAGTAATGCTGTAATGTGAGCGCCATCCTTGGGGAGCCGTCTTAAAAAACGTAGCTCATCAGTTGGGTCAGAGCACCTCTCTCCGAGCCATTCCACCTGAGTGACAATGATCACCAACTCTGAGAGGCAACGACAACCTCCGTCAGCCCTTCCATAGCTGGCCGTACTAAAGCCTAAATAAAACCTAAATCAGGGGTCAGCAACCTTTACTATCAAAAGAGCCACTTTTCCCCCGTCCCACAAAATAAAATGCTCAGGGAGCCGCACAACCTATTTACCCTTAAAATGAAGATAACACAGTGTATAACGTTTTATATATCCCCAAGCATACCCCACATTTAGCATAAAACGCCTGACAATTGCATACCCAAAGTAATTTGCGATTTATTATACTTTATACTTATAGCACACAGTGTGTTGCATTAATGGGATTATAAAGCAACAAAAACAATTTTTTTGACTTTTTATTGCTGTTTTTACCTGTTATAACAAAGGAAAACCTCAAACTCTTATGAAGAGGAGAAAAAATACTGGCTGTGTAGACCTATTTTTTAATAAAACACAGAAGAGGAGACAAAACACTGGTGTCTGTAGACCGACTTTGAAATAAAACCCTGAACTATTCAGGTATACAGTATTTGAGTCCTTCCCTTATTTGTGGAACATTTATAAAATAAAAGGTAGTCCATTTTGAAAAAAGACTACCATGTGTAGACCTACTTTGAAATAAAACACAGAAAAGGAGAAAAACACTGTCATCTGTAGACCTACTTTGAAATAAAACCCTGAACTATGCAGCTCTATTAGAGTCCTTCCCTTATTTGTGGAAAATCTATAAAATAAAAAGAAATTTTTCGTTGTTCGCAAATTTCGCACCACATATCAGGCATACAGGTAAGCCTTTTTTGTTGACTAAATATCTTAGTTGATGAAATACTTTTTCATTTCAGTGTCACAGTATGACATCGATCTCCAAAATAAGAAAACAAATAAAAAATAAAAAAGTAAAAAAATATTTTTAACATTCTTTTTTTTGGCCAGGGAGCCGCAGCTGATTGGCTAAAGAGCCGCAGGTTGCCGACCCCTGACCTAAATGAAAGACAAACATTGGATGTGGGCCCAAGTAACCACTGCGGGCTGCGCTGACCTAAACAGTGTTTTGGCTGGCTGTGGGGCTGGCTGTTGCTGTGTACAGTATGACGTGTAGGTTGTGTGCAGGCGAGCCGGGGCTCAGCTGTCTGACTGTATAGGGCTCCTTTCATCTTCTGATGAAGCACCGCACCACACATGGGCTCGCTGCTGTTGTGCCGGAGGAGGCATTGCAATCGCACACCGACAGACAGCTCACGCCACTTGTCATTTGTGGCACACATATTGAACTCCTCCTATTCTATCAGATGATGGCGATGATGCAGTGTTTTGTTTTCTTTAGTGTAAGACAATAGTGTTCAATAGCGTCCCTGTCTGTGTATTGTTCTTTTCAAAAGTGAAGAATGCACACAGATGAAAGCATATGCGTATAGAGATGCACACACATCCAATGTTCATGGGTTCAAATGTACTTGTGTATACACAGTATACGCGCATGCGTACATACACACACTCAGACACTGAAGTGTTGTCCGGCTTCATGAGATAATATGAATGATATGGTGCGTGAGCCTCCCTGAGGCCTGTGAGCCTCCCCCGCGTCTGTTGAGGAAGTGTAATTCTGTGTGACTAGGACCAGTACTGTCAGCAGAGCAGAGGCATGGATGCAGCACAAAAATGCCTCCTTACATAAACGCACAGGCAGCCAGGCCCCCTCAGACGTCCGTCCTCCATCTTCCACCCACATACACAACACACACAGCTCATCCATTATGGACGTAGAGGGGTTCCCAACTGTGTTCACCAAGTGACCCCCATATCGAAGTCAGAACAAGTTCCTGTGTCCCCCCCCCCCACCCTTGTTCCTGTGCCTTTAAAACACATGACACATCCTCCTATAGCCTAGAGAACACAGACAATGTTTCATAGCTGAGGGGGGGCAGAAATCAAGCTGCTCAAGTTTCAAGTTTTCAAGTTCAAGTTTGTTTATTATTTGTCATAATAAAATACAGAATACTTTATAATGAAATGCTTGTTTCTGTATTCAATGACAACTGTGTCAAGGCCAGTGCAGTCCAGAAACCTTTCATGGTGGCTGCTGTGCAGTCCAGAAACCTTTCATGGTGGCTGCTGTGCAGTGCAGAAACCTTTCATGGTGGCTGCTGTGCAGTGCAGAAACCTCACAATGAGTTTGATAAAGGACCTTTCTAGGGACCCCCAATATCCTATCAGGGAAGCGCACATAGGGTCCCGACCTCAAGGTTAAGAAAGCCTGACATAGTACGCTGATGTACCTTCTTGAAGAGTGCAGTGTTTGAAGCCAAAATAAGGCTCAAAACTATGTCACTGTATGTCATTCAAAGTCCGGGTGGTATTTCCTGACTTTGCAGACAAATTCCCATTCCTTCTGGCCTGGAATCTAGAACGCAATCAGTTTCAGAATAGAGAAAGAAATCTGCATTTTGTGGAATTATGTGGAAGTGAGGCTTCTCTTGTGTTGACTTTGATTACGGACTGGGTCTTTTTAGTAACCACTGAACCAGTTGTCCAAATGAGACCCTTTTTAAAGGGAGTGTGTATGTGTGAGGGATGTGGCTGGTGTCTGCTTCCCCTCACTCTCGTTGGGAGCCCGAGCAGAGAGCGCTCTGACGAATACAACCTGTGACATATGCAAATAACTACTGATTCACCGGGGAAAGCAGACTGTGTGCCAGAGCGTGTGTGTGTGTGTGTGTGTGTGTGTGTGTGTGTGTGCTGTGCGTGTGCGTGTGTGTGTGTGTGTGTGTGTGTGTGTGTGATATACTGTATGGATGACGTGATGAATACATTTGAATTGTGTGTGTGTGTGTGTGTGTGTGTGTGTGTGTGTGTGTGTGTGTGTGTGTGTGTGTGTGTGTGTGTGTGTGTGTGTGTGTGCGTGCGTGCGTGCGTGCGTGCGTGCGTGCGTGCGTGCGTGTGTGTGTGTGTGTGTGTGTGTGTGTGTGTGTGATATACTGTATGGATGACGTGATGAATACATTTGAATGTGTGTGTGTGTGTGTGTGTGTGTGTGTGTGTGTGTGTGTGTGTGTGCGTGCGTGCGTGCATGCGTGCGTGCGTGCGTGTGTGTGTGTGTGTGTGATATACTGTATGGATGACGTGATGAATACATTTGAATGTGTGTGTGTGTGTGTGTGTGTGTGTGTGTGTGTGTGTGTGTGTGTGTGTGTGTGTGTGTGTGTGTGTGTGTGTGTGTGTGTGTTAGAGCTGTCCCCGAAGTTTTTGGCCTTCGAACTTCGTCAGGGTTTTTCGAACGGACGTTCAAACCTTAGTTTTTAATTACAAAAATATATATAATTTTTTTTTTATAATCCTCAATTTGAATAAAGTGATTAATCTCATTAAATGAGTAAATTTTTTTATTAAATCAACTTTCTTTAACTCAATGGAGGCCAAACCCGAGATAAGTCGGGTGAACTCGCCAACGGTTGGGCGCCAGACCAGAGATTTCTCTGGGTTTGGTCGTTTATTCCTTTATTCGATATTTTTATTCATTATTCATCCAGGGACCTTGGTGTTACCATAGGGAATGAGTCTGAGATCGCCAATGTGCAATACCGACCGCATCCAGCTAGACGGCGGTATCGAGCACCCTTTGTAACCTTGTATCTTGGCCTGTGTAACGGCCAAATGTCTCGGGTCTCACTTTTCCTTGTTGGGCGATTGCAGCGGTTCTCCCGGTTCCATTGAAGCACGTCAAATATCCCCGATCCATATGTTGTGGTGGGTTATGCCGTGGACCAAATGGACATCGGATGTACCAGATGGCGATCAAACAATTGGAATATTATTTTTGGAATACTTCCGATCACAGGTAAGGACTATCTGACGTCAATTTTAGCTTGATCGTGCAATGCTTTTATACCGATCGGGCTGCTAAGCGTTTTTAGTGTTCAATACGAATGCCGTTACTGACAATCAAATAATCAGAAACGACCCCCCCCCTTTCATGCATTCATGATGAAACATAATACCTATGACATAGTATAGCATTGTATAGTAGTGTACATAAGACCCAGTGTCCCATCCGTAGCTAACAGTGTATTGCACTATCACAGGACCTAGCATGTCTTACCATGCTTTGAAAAACTCATGTACATATACCTATGTCTTTACTCTTATGACTTGTATTATTGCACAAATGTCGCATTCTCATCCCTTGGATTCTTATTATTGTATTACTGTACTATGCACAATCGTTGCGGGCAAGACCCCCCCCCGCATTTCACTGTATACCTGTATGCCGTGACAAATAAAACTCTTGACTTGACTCTTGACATAGATGTGATTTGGGAATAGTAGCGTGTACTAGTTGAGAGAAAACGGGTGTTCTGGGGGTGTTTTTCAATGTAGGTGATGTATAGATTGGGGGGAGATGACCACAGCTAAAAGGGGCCGGGTCAGAGAGGTCGAAATGAGCAGGAGGTGGTTCAGAGCGAGCAGGAGTCACTAAATAGCAGCACACTGCCAGCGAGAGAATGTTTTGAATTCCGATCCAGAACACATTGATAAGAGCAAGTGTGGGCCCAGAGAGCAGGGTGGAGAGAGGTTCATCTTAATGAAACAGTAATGAAATGTTTTGAAATGTGTGAAAGGTTATTAGCAGTTGTCATGACAGCGCGGCACATGACAACCAGAAAGGGGTGGGCCGTCGTTGCTATGACGAAGATCCTATAAAGCTGACAGTGGTTCCGGGTAGGGCAGACTAAAATCTGACTGAGACTAAGAGGGAAGAAACCAGAAGAGACTCTCTCCTCTCATCACGGAGAGGGGTGGGGGGGGGAGGAAGGATGCCACATCATTATTAGCTTCGGCTACCACGAGGATGGTCTTGGCTAACGACCAGGCCTGACCACCATTGGACTGAATAGCAAGGACGATACAATTTGATAGCATCTGATAACATCTGATTATGAGGTTCTGTTTATTGAATAAACAACGCTCTTCCAAGAAAGGTATTACGCTGTGTCAAAGTGTCGAATTCTTACGAAGGTGAAGGATTATTATGGTTTGCGGATCGCACTAACGGGGAGAGATAAGGATTGCCAGTGTATGAGACGTCAGGACCATTAAAAGTACACAACGCAGATGGGGAGATGATTACACAAGCCGTTCACGATGCGAGTGCACCGGTGGAATATGTCCGCATCTGCAAAATTTCAGGCTGAACTCGCGATGCATCTTGTTGTAGCGTCTTTGCATCGGTCAAAAACCGAGGCATTCATATAATTTCCTCTCATCCACTTCTGTCAGCAGTGCACTGTGACTGCACACACACAGCAGATACTATTGCTTCGCTACTACAGAAGGCGAGAGCCGCGTCACAGTTATCAACAAACAGTGGAAGTCGAGGAGACATGAATAGAATTGATCAACATGGCTAACGCTATGCGCATCGCATCGGCCTCAGTGAGGAGATGCACATCCCTAGCGTGTACAGGCAAGAAACGGCAACTTTTATAGTAGAATTGACGTATAAGGCTATAACTCAGCATTTCGGGAATTACCCCAGACCACTCTAAAACCATATTTATATTCACCACGGTATAACACAGGAACATATGGATGGAAAAATTCATTATTTTTCACATATTGAACGATAGATAAGTGATGTCAAATGGGCCATATTATTGTATCCCTAGCTATAATATAGAATATAGTTATAGCTCTACAAACAAGGTGACGCACTCCTATCTTTTAAAGTGTGGCCTTACTATGACGGGCTCCGTCTAATAAATATATAATACATAAAAAAAAATACATAAATAATCCAATAAGGGCACGGTTGGTACGAAAGTGATGGTGACGTCTTGATAATTTTTATGACGAGTCATATACTATAATAGTATAATACTATAACATTAGTGTAGCCTAATCTTTATCTGCAACTGTGAAGAAAAAACCTATTGGTTTAAACAGAATGAATAGACAAAAAAAAAAGTATAAATAAATTTAAAAAAAAAATACTTTAAAACGTTTTTTTATTAAAAATTAAAAATTCTAATGTTGATTTAGAATTCAAACGCCAACGTAACGAATGAAGGTCCGAACGTTTGGGCTCAGCGCCTCAGCCCTAGTGTGTGTGTGATATACTGTATGGATGACGTGATGAATACATTTGAATGTGTGCGTGTGTGGTGTGCAGTGATGGGAATAACGGCGCTATAAGTAACGACGTTACTAACAGCATTCGTTTTTTCAGTAACTAGTAATCTAACGGATTACTCTTCCAATCTCAATAACGCCGTTACCGTTACTGCAAATAAATGCGGCGCGTTACTATGAATGAACCTGTTTCTTTCATCAGACAGATATCTGCGCTGAGGGGCAATATGTTCTTCCTTGTTTAGTGCGCAAATTCTCCACTCATCTCCTCTGCAAGCACTGCTCCACTGTGTGTGTCTGTCTACTCTGGTCCAATCACATTCAGCGTCCCGTCAGCGTGTCTCCCCCCCCACCCACAGTCTGCGAATCAGAGCAGAGTAGGGCGGGTCTTCACGGAATGCATGTTGTCTTTCAGCGGGGCCGAGTCAGAGCGAGTTGACAGCGCATCGACAGGTAGTCTAATCTGCGTGTACTGTAGCTAGTAACCTCATTCCCAGTTGTATCCCCGTGAGATAAA